>NC_068426.1:27003501-27161001 GCF_023373465.1 Oncorhynchus keta
GACCCTCCGTTTATATAGTATGATATGTTGTGTTTTGTATGGTATGTATTCATTTGTGGATGTCCATCACCCTTTTGGTATGATATGCTATAAATTACAATTCGTATTATGTGTTACTAATTTGCATAACGTTCAATATGTTATGAATTTGCAAACATATGATATGTTAAGAATTCTAGCTAGGTGGCTAACGTTAGCTAGGCTAGGGGTTACACGGAAACCCAAACCAGCTGCGCATGTGCGCATTGTGCGCCATCGTGTATAAATGTATTTTGTCCCCCAACACCAAAAGCGATCACGACACGCAGGTTAAAATATCAGAACAAACTCTGAACCAATTACATTAATTTGGGAACAGGTCGAAAAGCATTAAACATTTATCGCAGTTTAGCTAGTTAGCTTGCTGTTGCTAGCTAATTTGTCCTGGGATATAAACATTGAGTTGTTATTTTACCTGAAATGCACAAGGTCCTCTACTCCGACAATTAATCCACATAATAAAACAGTCAACCGAATCGTTTCTAGTCATCTCTCCTCCTTCCAGGCTTTTTCATCTTTGAACTTATATGGTGATAGGCATCTAAACTTTCATAGTATTACTAAACCGATCGGCAACACAGTTCTTCTTTCAATCACCCACGTGGGTATAACCAATGAGAAGATGGCACGTGGGTACCTGCTTCTATAAACCAATGAGGAGATGGGAGAGGCAGGACTTGCAGTGTGATCTGTGTCAGAAATAGAAAGGAGTTCTATTTTATCCCTTGGCAACGCAGATGCTCATTGACAGTGTGGGTGCAACAATTGAATAACATAGATTTCAAAATGCATTTTGCAACGCGACGGGATCAGTGTGGTCAGCCTTTTAGGGTTTAGAGTTAAGGTTAGGGTTAAGGTTAGGAGTTAGGTTAAAGGCTTAAGATTAGGGTTAGTTAAAATGTTTAGGGTTAAGCTTGGGTTAGGGGAAGGGTTAGCTAACATGCTAAGTAGTTGGAAAGTAGCTAAAAAGGAGTAAGTATTTGAAAAGTTGTTAATTAGCAAAAATGCTAAAGTTGTCTGTAATGAGATTTGAAATCACAACCTTTGAGTAGCTAGACATTCATGTTATATGCTCAACCATCTACCCCAACCAACCTACTTGCTTTTTTTCCTTAAATAACCTTCTGTCTTATGTTACCAAACGTAATATATCATATTGATTTGAGTGTCACGGATTTACATTTACTATATTACGTCTAGTCTATCAGACCAGGCTGGTATTTTAAATGGCGAACCACTATTTAAACCTTAAAACTAAAAAAATATATAACACGATAAGGGTACTCAGAGGGGGTGAATGCTCTAATTTTGTGAAAGCATTTGTGATTTTTTCATTTGTATTATTGAGTATGAAAATGTTTTGATTAGCCCTTAAGGTCTCACCATTTATTTTCCCTTTATCTCTTCTCCGTTCTCCTTTTTCCTCTTTGCTATATACTGTTCTGGCAAGACTCAGTAAGTCAAATTTACCACAGAAGTTGTAAAAAGTAATGTAATCTTGTTGTACATACCACGATGACTCTTAAGTGGGTGCATTCTAATCTATCACTATTTCTATGGTTTGAACTGCATCATTCGGCATCTACTTCTCTACCACTCAATCAATGAGTTGTATCGACAACGGATAATGGAGGCATATGAAAGAGAACATTCTCTGCTCATCTAGCTTATTAGAGAGCCACTTATGGCATGTATCAAACACTTCCCATACCATTAGGCTGATCTGCAGTAACTCATAACGTATCCAATAAAAATGGAGGACGTTTGGAACTCATGCACTTACTGCACAAGTGTGTAAAGACGTTTGGAACTCATGCACTTACTGCACAAGTGTGTAAAGATGTTTGAGAAACAGTATTGATCTGGAATGCAGTGTGAGCTGTATCAGTTTTACCGTGTGTCTGAGGACTATTGAGTGTCAACTGCTACCTACTACACAATAGCAAACAGTCAATGTCAGACTTCTGTTAAAGAGACAGCTTTTGAGATGATTGCTGTGTTTCTCGCAATCCACGGGTCCTTGTTATCACTTCGAATGTTACCATGTGGTGTTTAATAATAATAATAATAATAATAATATAATAATATATGCCATGTGTTTAACTTCACGTGGAGGCAGTGGAAAGGTCTCAGTGGTCTCTCTGTGTTTAGGATGTGCCTGCCCTACACAAAAAGTGATCATCACAGACAGTAGCTCTGGCAGCACAGCGACCAACATGGTGCCTGCAGTGATAGGGCTCATGTCCATGTAAATGGCATGCTCTTCCACTTCTTTTCTCTCTCCGAGGATATGAGTTGCTGCAGCTCACTCGCCTGGCCAGCCCCCAGGCCCTGGTGTGATTTCTCCAGCAGACAGTGACCCTGCCAGGCCTGACTATGGACCCCAGCGACGGGGGAGCGATGGGGGAAGCGGAGCGGCTCCCTCCCACCCTGACCTCGCTGACCTGGCCTGCCGACTGGGGGACAGGGGAAAGGGAAGTGGTGGGTCGTGAACCCAGCGGTGCACAGCGGCGGTCCACAGACACTAACGTGGCCTGACGAGGGGCTATTGGAAACATATTCTCCAGGCCTATGCGATTTACTGCTGCCCACCATGACCTGATGCAGCTGAACAGGAATGGGTGACCTTTTCCTGATGCTGATGTTCCACGGAGCAACACGAGATCACTGTTTACTCACCCTGGGCCCAGCCTCCAGGGAGGAGAGAGGAGAGAGGTCTCGTTAGACCAGAGTGCTACGGACACATTGGGCTCCCTCTGACTGATTGTCTCACTGGACTTTCTCAAGCACTGTTGTATAAGAGTACTTTTGTCTAGTACTGAGATCACAGTGGTGAGGAGTGGAGAGAACAACCTTTCCATGCCACCGAGTACAAAATCAAAGAATGGGAAATAAACTGTTTTAGCTATGCTTTGGTAAAAACATATATATTAACCAGGTGTTTTGAATCATGAGAAGGTCGGACATAACGAAGCATTTGATGTGTCTATGCTTGAAATCCTTTTGATATTAAGTAGAACACAGATACATGTCATTGAGGACATCTTCTTTCTTGAAGTCCCTGGCCTGTGTTGTAATTTGTACTTGTGTTTGTTTGTTTGAAGGGTTCTCTGTTTTCATGTGAGGACAAGGAAAGCTCTTGGTCAAAGGGGATTTATTCAGTGGGATGAACCACAGTTCTGTAATCTCCCATCTGGATACTGTAAATCAACTGTCTGTATACCCTCAACTCCACACACAGACTGATTTACACTGCTAACAATTTATCGCAGCAATCACGTAATTTCAAAGACCAAAACGATAACCTCTTGGAGAGAGGAAAGTGAGTTGTAGATTCATCTTCATTATGAATTATATTCCTGATGCATTTGTACTCCATAACTCCTGTTGCGTGAGTGACAACGGTATCGTATGGTGACACCTATAGGCGTTGTCGGGTTGTTGTCCGTTTCGCGCTGTTTCCTAGTCCTCTGCCTCTGTATTGTATCTACATCTCTCCTCATCTGTTGTCGAGCCCAAGGCAATTGCCTGGAACATTTGCAGTTGTCGAAACCAGCAGTACAGGCCGTGCCATTATTCTACAGAGACTCTCCTCACTATTCTCCTCCACATGTTTCATGGAAAGATTTAAGCGGTTCGCCCTTCTAGTTGGTCTGCGACTGTTTTTCTTTCTATTCCCTGGGTAAAGTTCTAGGTCATGACTTAATGGTCCACGTCGCTCCATGCGCTGAGTCAGAACTTGAGTGTTCGGTTTTGTAGAATGACCCGTGGCGGCAGGGGAACAGACATCTAACATGCAGGTTAAGTGACAGGGAGTGCACAATAAGGTCAGCATCAGCACGTCACCCTTCTAGACCTCTCAGGAGGTAAAGCGCCAGAACAAGCACATTTCGAACGCTTGCAGATGTGTCTGGCTCAATATTTCACTGACAAACAATTGGCACGTGCTGCACTTCATAGAGCCACCGGTCACTTCTAATCTGCATCTTACAGCCAGGAAGTTCCCAACACATCCCCCCCCCCGGTGGAAGTATGAATGTAATGTTGAATATTTCTCAGGTTAATGTGTAGGCCTATCATCTGCAATTGGAAAGGTTGGATTTATAGATTTTGTGTGGATTATTTATATACTGTGTTAGTTGGATTAATTATAATATTTAACCATGCTACTTGTGCATATACTAGTTACCAAACATAACAAAATTCAATCAAACACACATTTTCTGGTTTTCTGCCGTAGCCTATGGGTATGATTATACCAATCCCTTGTGAGCTCTGCAAGGCACAAAGTCTGTTCGAATAGTTGCTCGATCATGTAGATGACAACACAACAGAGGGCGTGATTCGAGGGCAGAAAATCGCACCTGTCCCCCTTCTCCCCCTTATCTCCCCACTCTCTACCCCTTCTCTCCCCCATCTTCTCTCTGCATTTATCTCCAGAAAGTAATTCTATCTGACCTAAAGGAGCTGTTGAAATGGGTCTGAAGTGCAGGAATCTGAGCCTGCTTCTTTCAGCTATGGAGGTGGCAGATCTTCTCCAGGCCAATTACAGCATGTCATCAACCTGGACTCAGGGATAGACGTAACATAGTAAATGTAAATCCTGAAACACTCCAATTTAGTATGATATGTTACGTTTAGTATGATATGTATTCATTTGTGGATGTCCATCATCCATTTCATATGATACGTATGATACGAACTACAATACGCACAATATGTTATGAATTTGCGAAACATATATGTTACAAGTTCAAATTTGTTGTGGTTAATGTTAGCCAGGCTAGAGGTTAGGGTTAGAGGTTAAGTTTAGGGTTAAGGATATGATTAAGGTTAACGGTTAAGGTTAGGGTTAGGGGAAGGGTTAGCTAACATACTAAGAAGTTGCAAAGTAGCTAATTAGCAAAATTACTAAAGTGCCCATCAAGAAATTCGAACACGCAACTTTTAGGTTGCTAGACAATCACTTTATATGTGCACCCATCCACTCAGACCAACCACCCCACATTTTTGCCTGTCTTATGTCACACTACCAAAGGTAACATATCATACTCATTTAAATGTCCTGGATTTACATGTATTACATGTTTTTATTTTTTTATTATCATAGACTATGTCAAGTCTATGAGACCAGGCTGGCGTCACTCCAAACAGCCAGGGCTTGGCCTCGGAGCCTCCCCAGTCATCATCAAACCATGCCACACCCTAAGATGTCTGAGAGGTGTTGGAGGAGAGTAGAGCCCTTCCTGACAAAATAATACAACGCCTCACCTCTGTGTGAAAATAAGAGGAGAGGCCATCCGATCTGGCTCCAGTCCCTGCCTATGACACACGCGTGTGAATGCCAAGTACAGCTGGCTAGGTACACACACACGTACACATGTACACAGACACATGCACACAGACCCTGCTTCCCTGGGCTGGTGAAAGCATTAGATATAGTATTAATGATTTTATTTTTCCGGGAGAGCCTTCTGTGCACTTTAGACAATGAGGCCTGAAATCTAAAAAAGGCAGAGAAGAAAGATGGAGGGGTAAAGGAGGAGCTAGCTTGAAAACTCAAAGGTGAGGCTGAAGATCTGTCCATCAATGTGCCATAAAGGGGGCGGCAGCATAGCCTAGTGGTTAGAGCGTTGGACTAGTAACCGGAAGGTTGAGAGTTCAAACCCCCGAGCTGACAAGGTACAAATCTGTCGTTCTGCCCCTGAACAGGCAGTTAACCCACTGTTCCCAGGCCGTCATTGAAAATAAGAATGTGTTCTTAACTGACTTGCCTGGTTAAATAAAAAGCTTAAAAAAAAATAATCTATTTTGTCGACATCAGCGTCTTTTCTTGCCCGTTTTTTGCGTGATTGCGTGCACCTATTGATTGACAAGTGGCTCCAGAGCCACTCAGGCCTCTTAAAATGCCATGGCAGGGCTTCAGGTTTCAACCACAGTCCTCAGGCCCCCCTATTGTCTGTCTCTCCCCGGCTGGCTCCAGTAAGGCCCGCCCAGCCTCTCCATTCACGTTCATTGCATTGTGTTGCTCCTCCAGCACCTTGCCAGCCGCTACTAGCTCCTACAGGCCCCAGCAAGGTGGGGCTGACAGTATCATCCTGACAGGAACATGGCTGTCTATTCATAGGTTGCACCTTCGTGATAAGCCCAAAAGTCGTGATAAGCCCAGTCATTCTTAACTGAGGATAATGACTGTTTTGTCTAAATTACACTATAGTGGCCTGGAATTGCGATGACACTGCTAAAGTAGGCAAACATTTTGTAGGCAACCAACCACATTACCATCATAAAATTATCGTCAAATTGACTTTAGATGGACGGCAATGTTGTCATTAGCTAGCAAAGTTTGTCAAAAAAATAGCTAGCAATGCTAACATTACCTAGCTAAAATCCGGGTTTTCCCTCATCTTAGCTAGCTAGCTAATGCTATACTGCATCTAAAGTCAATCTGGCGACATCAAAATAATGACAAAAGGTTTTCCTACAACTATAATATTTGAAATGACATTGTATTTCCAAGCCACTCTAACGAACTTTCCATTAAATCTTCATCAGCGCTCATTGACAATGAATTGAGTACAATTCTCAGAAGGGCATCAGTCCTAAAATGAATGTTTGGGATGTTTAATTAAGGACCCTTGGAAGATTAGTCCAAATTAGGACAATTTTTTAAAAATTTAAACAATCTAAACAATATTGTGGCGAAAAATGTAACACATGAATATATACGGGTAGGCTTTCGTCATGGCAGCCATTCTTAAAAGTCTTCTCCTTCTCCACGTTTTTTGGTCTTCAGTGTTGACATTCTCCCCCAGTCATTATCGATTCACCTTTTATATACATTTGCATGCTGTGATATTTGTGTTGGGTATACTAGCTATTACACTTGCTGTGTGAAAGGCCTGGGTCATGTGTATCAACACAACACAAATTATGTAGATTCCAACTGTAAAAATAAAATAAAATCAACATTAATAAATAAAACGTTTAATGAATGAATTTTTGTAAATTAATATGCTACACATTTTTAACGTTTTCATTTTTCATTACATTTTAATTATTTTCTAAAGTGTATCTTGGCCAAGCGAAAGTGAGCATGGATCTAAAACCATGTCAATCACACAGACAGTCTTGCTGTGTCTCCCTCCTCTGTGTAAAGGCTCTAACCCATGTCTTCATTAGGCTGAGTTGTTATAGAGCCACATCCCACTATCATGTCTTATCCAGAGAATGCATGTAATGAAATTTACCCTAAATCAGGCCAGGGGTTGAGAGGTTAAGAAGAGCATGACATGAGGTCAGGCCCATATAACCCTCCCAGAACAGGTCAGGCCCATATAACCCTCCCAGAACAGAATGAAAAGAAAAGCCCACCTTTGTCCCGGCAGCCCAGGGGGTCAAGGGTTAGGGTAAGGAGGTCAGTATCACTGGGAATCCACGGCCCCTCTGATCTTATATATTATGGCATCGAAATCGAAGCACCTCAAAAAATGAGTGTTTTTTTACTGCCAGGGTTCAGGAGAGTGCAAGGTGACATTACTCGCTGCCCCGTAATCGGGGTAAAAAGTGTGTGTGTGTGTGTGTGTGTGTGTGTGTGTGTGTGTGTGTGTGTGTGTGTGTGTGTGTGTGTGTGTGTGTGTGTGTGTGTGTGTGTGTGTGTGTGTGTGTGTGTGTGTGTGTGTGTGTGTGTGTGTGTGTGTGAGAGAGAGAGAGAGTGAGGGCCCGGCGGCATGCAGTAAAAAATCTTTGAGTGGACAAATTGGATTCCTTGCCTGAGCGTCTGCTAATATGTATTTATAAATATGACATACGCTCGCATATGCTAAGGTGGGTACGTTTGTCTGTTATCAGAGTTAAGTGCTATTTGCTCACAGTGCTATTATTCTTAATGGCATTATGTGGGATGCAGGCAGGGGTTGGAGAGGTGTGTGTGTGTGTGTGTGTCTCTGAGGTAGTGGCTGCTGGTTTCAATATTGAATGGGTATTAATGCCTGGATGGAAGCACTGAGAGTTGATTGAGAGTTATGGCATTGTCACCTGAGGTATGAACAATAACAATGTCATATGTTGAAAACAGTGCATTTGGAAAGTGTTCAGACCCCTTGACTTTTTCCACATTTTGTTACGTTACAGCCTTATTCTAAAATGGATAAAATTACATTTTTTCCTTATCAATCTACACACAATACCCCATATTGACAATGTGAAAACATGTTTTTAGAATGTTTGCAAATGTCTCACAACTAAAAAACAGGAATACCTTATTTGCACAAGCATTCAGTCCCTTTGCAATGAGACTCGAAATTGAGCTCAGGTGCATCCTGTTTCCATTAATCATCCTTGAGATGTTTCTACAACATGATTGGAGCTACGGGACAAGATTGTGTCGAGGCACAGATCTGGGGAAGGGTACCAAAACATTTCTGCAGCATTGAAGGTCCCCAAGAACACAGAGTTCAACATCATTCTTAAAAGTTTGGAACCACAAAGACTCTTCCAAGAGCTGGACGCTCGGCCAAAATGAGCAATCGGGGGAGAAGGGCCTTGATCAGGGAGGTGACCAAGAACCCGATGGCCACTCTGACAGATCTCCAGAGTTCCTCTGGAGAGATGGGAGAACCTTCCAGAAGGACAACCATCTCTGCAGCACTCCACCAATCAGGCCTTTATGGTAGAGTGGCCAGATGGAAGCCACTCCTCAGTAAAAGGCACATTATAGCCCTCTTGGAATTTCACAAAAGGCACCTAAAGGACTCTGAGGCCATGAGAAAGAAGATTCTCTGGTCTGATGAAACGAAGATTGAACTCTTTGGCCTGAATGCCAAGCGTCACGTCTGGAAGAAACATGGCACCATCCCTACGGTGAAGCATGGTGGAGTTTCGAAGTGCATCGAAGTGGCGGCATCATGCTGTGGGGATGTTTTTCAGAGGCAGGGACTGGGAGAGTAGTCAGGATTGAGGGCAAGATGAACGGAACAAAGTACAGAGAGATCCTTGATGAAAACCTGCTCCAGAGAGCTCAGGACCCCAGACTGGGGAAAAAGTTCACCTTACATCATGACAACAACCCAAAGCACACAGCCAAGACAACGCGGGAGTGGCTTCGGGACAAGTCTCTGAATGTCCTTGAGTGGCCCAGTCAAAGCCCGGACTTGAACCCGATCAAACATCTCTGGAGAGACCTGACAATAGCCCTGCAGCGACTTTCCCCATCTAAGCTGACAGAGATTGAGAGGATCTGCAGAGAAGAGTGGGAGAAACTCCCCAAATACTGTTGCGCCAAGCTTGTAGTGTCATACCCAAGAAGACTCGAGGCTGTAATCGCTGCCAAAGGTGCTTGAGTATAGGACTGAGTACTGAGCATAGGATCTGTATACTTATGTAAATGTGATATTTCAGTTCTACATTTTTTATAAACGTCTAAATAAACGTCTAAAAACCTGTTTTTGCTGTGTCATTATGGGCTATTGTGTGTAGACTGATGAGGGGGAATAACAATTTAATCCATTTGAGAATAAGGCTGTAACGTAACAAAATGTGGAGAAAGTCAAGGGGTCTGAATACTTTCCGAATGCACCGTAAACTGTGCAAGACCTTGTTTTGACTGTATGGACTGAAGTACTGTAGTATCTGGAACAGAATCATTGGACTAACATGGTTATGACATCAGCACAGTGCGGTAAGTGTAAAGGGAACAGTAGTTTGTTGACTCAAAATTAGTCCCCTAGTAGATACAAAACCTCCAAAGGATTAGAATGACAATGTCTTATTTTGGGGCCTAATTAGGTGAAAAAAAGCCAGACTGTCCCGTTGTTAAACATCAGGGCAGAATCAGACATCTACAGTCCTAACTCAAGACAGGACTGTCCTGTCTCCATTCACTTCAGGCCCAGGGAGAGCCCACTCACTCCTTTATCTCCAACCCTGACTCTGTATGACTGTGTGAGACAGTCTTCGCAGGCGTCATCGCAGGCGTCACTCAGGCAATACCACAGCTGGCTATAAATCACTAGCAGGGCCCACAACACAATCAGTGAGTGGCATATCTAACATCTAAGCAAAGTTTAATGACTCTCATAAAGGTTTATGAGTATTCCTCTCCATGGAACATGGGGCTGTCTCGAGGCTATCTGTCTCTAAAGATACCTATCAATGTTCCTTATCAAACACATTGCAGGGGAGATATACGGTCTGGAGCTGGCTGTAAATGAAGCGAATAAGGATTCTGCTCCGGTCACCAGAATGATTGGACCCATATGCCCCTATTGGAAGAGATATTGGTTCCATGATATCTGTATGTGTCTGGGCTCTACCTCGAAATGGTTGTGTCTATAAGGGAAAGCGCACTTTGATAAGAAACAAACAAGGTGTGAAAATGTTGTGTTTATGTCCTCAACACAAGTCAAACGTTGTGTGCGGGAGTTTGGCCAGATCGATGTGGCATAGAATAATCAGAGAGTACACTTTGTCCACCACCACTCCCACTTTGTAAACACTTGAATTAGATAATAGAAAAGTGTTGAGTGTTTGTGTGCCTTCTGTCAGAGAAGTGCACCACTCCCCATTAATATGAGCTGTTGAGTGGAACTCTTAATGTGATGAGATCGCTCTATTTACCGCCTTTTAGCAGCATTTCAGACTCCATCAGCTTTAAAACATCACATTAAATAATTGAATGAACATTTCCTTTCACCGTCTTAATTCTGAAAGCTATTATGCAAATGCTTCCATTGACACATTTCACTTGACGCATTTACTATAAGCAGCCGAGTCACAGATAGCTTTTATCCTGGTTGCGTTGAAGTTATTGTATGGCGATAAGAGACGTTACATCCACTCTAATCACTGGGCTTTGTTTTACATAGAAAAATTGTGATTTTAGGGGAGCCACCAAACCTGTCACCTCGTCTTTATCCACCACCGTCATGCATCCAGACATTGTGGTCTGGGGGATCCAGGGTCCGGAGGCTAGGCAGGTAAGCCTCCCTTGGGCCCTTGGCCCCTGGGCAGTAGAGCAGATGGAAGGGTGGGTGGGGGTGCAGGGGGGTGGTTGGGGTGTTAGTGGGGGGGACTAGCGTCAGTCTAATTAGGCTGTCAACACTGGTGTGATAAGGAGCAGACAGATGACAGGAGGTGTGCGAGGCCGGCTGGAGACAGCCTTATCTACAGGGTGGAGAGAGGTAGCGGCCACCCGGCTTCCTCACACAACACTCCCCCACCCTGAAGAGGGAGGGCAGGAGGGAGGGAGCTGATCACCTGTGAGTCACCGCCCCTGCCCCCGCAATATACCTACACACACATACACACAAACGCACACATCAACACTCTCTCTCAAACACACGCACACACAGACACGCTGGGTGTCAAAGGCTCACTTAGTCACCCATGAGGTCTCAGTGCCACCTTGTGTATGGAGGTGTTTCTATACCTCCTTTAGCGAAGAAATGCTAGCAGTTCCATTGCTGGCTGTGTTTGTGTGCGTGTGCGTGCGTGTATGCATGGCCCTGAACTCCTGACACTATATTTATGTCAAGATTGCTGATCTGGAAGATCATTATGATAGACAGAACGAGAATAATATCTCGCTAATGATTGTGAACTAAAAATTCTTCCATGATATCGCCTTGATATTCTTCTCAATACAGAAACCACCACAGCAAAGTACAACAGCAAAGACCTTGTCTGGTTTCACTCATCATATTTCAAAAAATACAAAAAAGCACAAAAGGATGGAGAGAAGGAGGGAGGAAGAGAGAGAGACATCTCTCTGCAGTGTCCATGGTACTGTTCAGGATGAGCCGAGGGTAAACTGATGACCATCTTCTGTGTTTCTGTTTCAATACGGGACACATTTATGGGCATATTAGGCCCGGGAGTGAGACATCCAGAAAATAAAATCAAAAATCCATCCTCTGCCGTGCCGGGGTGCATATCAGAGAGCTCTCTTCCTGAGGGCTGTCTATGTGTGAGAGCGACTCTGGCTCCTGGCTGTCTGCGCCTCTCTCCCCGCACACACTGCACACCACATTATTTTTAACCCACTGCCTCCAAGAGGAAGCTGGAGACGTTTGGCCTCTGAAGTCCAGCACAATAAGCCTACACACGCCCTCCCTCCACCACTTCTGCTGCCTACACACACACACACACGCACACACACACACACACACACACAACACACACACACACACACACACACACACGCACACAAACACACACACACGCACACACACACACACGCACACACAAACACACACACACACACACAACACACACACACACACACACACACACACACACACACACACACACACACACACACACACACACACACACACACACACACACACACACACACACACACACACACACACTTTACCTAGAACCCTCCCTCCTCTCCCCCAGCTCCTGTCGGTGCGTAGTGTAGTGGTGCTGGCTGTCCATGTCATGTCAGAGCTAAGGGTCACTCTGGGTCAGTAGGCTGTAAATGAAGTGACATTAATTACAGTAAACACAGTAACATCACCTCCAGGCCGCTGTGGGGGGGTGGTGGGGTCCGCTTAATTCACGGAAAGGGAGGTCCCTCCAACCAACGGTCAGCCAGCACAGTTGATTTGAAAAGCACTAAGCTCTTTATTTGCTTGTGTTCTTCATAATCATCACGGCCAGGGTGTGTATAGTAAGATGGCCTCATCCATTTTCTCCACTTCCTTCTTCAGAACACCTCGTTATGAATCACCGGATTGCTGTTTTGTTTCTGGGTTATGAACCCACGAAGGTGACATTAAAGGTGCAATATGTAGAAATTGCTCCACCATTTCCTGGTTGCTAAAATTAAAATAATTAAAATAGCCTAATTTCAGTTTATATGACAAAGCAAGCAAGTGTATAGAATCATTATACCATCTAAACCGCTCTGAAATCTGTTTTCAATAACCAAAAATATTGTATTTTCAGCTGTTTGAAGATGGTGTACCGAACTGAAAGTAAAAGACGCAAAAACAAAACTTAAGAACAGGAAGCATAGGAAAGTGCACATAGAACATATCTACCACTTCTTAGACTTGCTTTCAATGACAATGACAGATATGTTACTCATATGAATTTGGTCGGGTTGCCCAACAAGTTACAAATTGCAGCTTTAGTTAACACCATCATAGCTGTTGAAGTTGATCATCCTATTTAGGCTTTATTTTGGTGCCTTATAGCTCTCTAGTGTAAACGAAACATCACCTGTCGACTGAAACACCCAGTGTTGCCTGGCATGGCTCCACCCCCCCCATTTACTTTTACTAAACTACATTCCTAAAGAAAATATGTACTTTTTAGTCCCATATATTTTCCCTGACACCCAAAGTACTCATTGCATTTCCAATGCTCAGGCAGGACATCAATATGGTCCAGAACACACACCTATCAATTTAACTACTTGTCATCCCTACTGCCTCTAATCTGACAGATTCACTAAACACAAATTCTGCATTTGTACATTTGTAAATTATTATCTGATTTGCTTAATATAAGGAATTTAATGTATAGCATTTACTTACTCATTTTACTTTTATTTAAGTACGACAATCAAGTACTTTTTCCACCACTGTACTTAAGTCCATTTTAAACTAGATCATTTTAGACTTTTACTCAAGTAGAATTTTCCTGGGTGACTTTCACTTTTACTTGAGTCATTTTCCATTAAGGTATCTTTTACTCAAGTATAACAATTTAGTATTTTTTCCACAACTGTTATCGTGGCAAGTCTAGTTGTTCCTAGATTTTTTTGAGTCGTGTTCGGGATAATTTTTGCATTTTACCTAACCCTTTTCCTAACCTTAAGCTAATTCTCCTAACCTGGAACGTTAATTATCCTAACCTGCTACGAAAATTCACTTTTGCTAGTGAATACCGGCTGATATGCCCTGAGAACAGGCTTGGTTCCACTAATGCGATGCAGCCCCTCTAAAGACACAGCTATTGAAATCAGATTACAGATGGCGGAGTCCTGGTTGGCTAGCACCACAACTACCATAAACAGTTTGGCCTTGAATACATACACCTCCTCTCTGGTGGGGAGAATGAAGGGGAGAGAGAGAATGACGATCAACCAGGAGAGAACTGAAGAGTGACGGATGGGGGAAAATTGAATGTAATTAACTCCAGTTCTTCTTGTCTGAATCGATGAGATGAGGGGTCACAGGCACAAGCTCACATTGCATTCTCTCATATACAGTCTCTCTCTCTCTCGCACACGGTTGGTCTCTCTTTCTCTCTCTCACTTTCTTACAGAGTGACAGTTAGATACATGTAATGTAACAGACACTAGTAGAAGGTGGTCTTTAGCCAACATTATTTCTCCAAATGTTATCATTCATTTTTTGTGCTGAATTTTATCCGTCCCCAGTTGTCCAAATGAAGAAAAATTGTTGACATCCTGTTTCACAGTCTATCCACCGGAGAAACAGTGTGTATCAAACCACCCTGAAAGTGCTTGCTCAATTGTTCTTGTACTTGAAAGTCAGCAAAGCTTTGTCAGGCCTGTCGCATATAGCCTTTATCTTCTTCACACACTACCCAGTATTTTTAGCCGCTGTCACAGATGCATGTTCCGGTGATTCTTGAGAGAACTCTCTATCTTCAGGCCCCCATTGTATTTTTAGACAAAGGTGAAAAATGGCTGACCTGACCGGGCATTATATAAAGGACTTTCCCCATGTCGGACATGGCCAGCCAGAGGAGGGAAGAGGTGAGAGGGTCCTAGTGGCTGGGCTAGCTGGGGTGGCTAGGGTTGCCTGGGTCAGGTGATAGTGGTTTCTCTTAAACCGTGAAAGCTGGATGGTGCCTCTCTGACCCACTGTATCACTGTGGAGGGACCTATGGTTCTGGGAGGAACAATGAGTTAGCACTGCTGGGCTTCTGAGCTGCTGAGTGAGGATCCGACACTATTTATAATGACCCCAGGTCCACATCCCCCCGGCAGAGGCACAGGCCTGCTCAGTTCAAAAGAGGGAAGAATTCCAGGAAGCCGCCAGAGAGGAGATACTCTCTCCCTCTTCCCTCCCATAACCAAGATGGAAGGTGTGTGTGTGTGTGTGTGTGTGTGTGTGTGTGTGTGTGTGTGTGTGTGTGTGTGTGTGTGTGTGTGTGTGTGTGTGTGTGTGTGTGTGTGTGTGTGTGTGTGTGTGTGTGCGTGCGTGCGTGCGTGCGTGCGTGCGTGTGCGTGTGCGTGCGTGTGTGTGTGTGTGCGTGCGTGCGTGTGTGTGTGTGCGTGCGTGCATGAGTACCACACTGTACTAAATGTGACTGCATTTTTGTGAGTCATAGAAAGTAAATTTATCAATATCAAATCATACCGGTAAACCATTAATGACCAAATGAGTTTTCATTGAGAGTTAATTCACCTGAAATGAAGCTGAAGATGAAAACTGCATTAATACGTTGGGCATCAAAACATCAGTGTCTCCTCATGTCTCCCTAAGGAGCTAGGAAGCACGAGTCAAATGTGTCCACAGCTGGGGCATAAGACAGAGCGGGCCCAGGCAATTTCTCACAATCGCTCTGATAAGGAAGTGAATAAAAATTATCTTAATGAGATGCCATCCAATTAGTGATTTGACAATGGCAAAACACTGGAGCAGAAGATGCCGTGTGGTCTTGAGGTCCCTCTTGAGCGGGGTGGTCCTTTTCACGTCCCCCCACCCTCTATCAGGTGAGGCGCCATGGTGGAGCCTTTTGCCAGGGTCTGTGTGTGTGTGTGTGTGTGTGTGTGTGTGTGTGTGTGTGTGTGTGCACGTGCACGTGCACGTGTGTGTGTGTGTGCATGTGTGTGTGTGTGCGAGTGCGTGTGTGTCTTTCTCTTTGTGTCCAAGCGTGCATGAGGATGTGTGTGTGTGCGTGTCTGTGTGCGTGTGTGCGTGCGTGTGTGCTGTGTGTGTGTGTGTGTGTGTGTGTGTGTGTGTGTGTGTGTGTGTGTGTGTGTGTGTGTGCGTGTGTGTGTGTGTGTGTGTGTGTGTGTGTGTGTGTGTGTGTGTGTGTGTGTGTGTGTGTGTGTGTGTGTGTGTGTGTATCCACGTTGGCGAGGGGCTCAGGTTTGGCTAGCCAAGTAACAGATACAGGGGACATTCCACAGAGAGAATTCCATTCAGGCTCTTAATTAGTTTTTTTCTAGTTAGTTCTGAGTAGGAAAATCTGGGGGGGCTGAAAGGGGGATTTGAGAGGAAAACAGTCAAGTCCTCCACTCCAAACCATGTTCGACGGCCGTGTTTCATTTCCTGGAGCCTGTCGTGGTTCCTCTTAAATAGCATTACCTGTTGAAGCCAGTTAAATCACCAGCGCCCTGATTAGAGAGAGAGACCCAGGACCCAGGGCCCGCTCGCAAGTACGACTTTACTTTAATTCAATTTATCTTTATAAACATACACATCTGCGACTGATTTGCCACACATTTTCTAGATGTATTTTACTACTTTGACAGAAAGTTTGTCTCCATTTACTTTCGCTTAAACCTTCTTCCCCTCCAAAACACTCTGTATCTGGATATTGATCACTTACCTCAGTCTAGGGTTAAAGAAGTATGTGGGTATTAAACAATACTTAAAAAACAATAATGGTGTATTAATGGCAATGATCAAAAGAGGTTCATATCAAGATTGTTACTAAACATTTCTTGGATCACGTTTTGGGAGATAATATCATCAATGCAATAGAAACAGCATTGGGATGTTTACATGCAACTATACAACTATTGATCACATGGTCAAACAAAAGGACCCACAGAATGGTTTTGGGTAACGTAAAACACTATTACCAAGCAGACACCTCTTATAGGTAGATGTTTCCAGTTTTCAGAACGACGCCTGCTCACTTGGGTGGTCGTTTGTAAACAAAGACAGTGTAAACATTGCTATCACAGATTAAACTCAATTCTATCCACACTGTAAATGTAACATTCGACATGTTTGTTTAAGTCCATTGTCCTTCATGGAACATTAACAGCCACAATATCACTATGAAATGTGAAATGATGCATATCCTATAGAGGGTTCTTCAGGATCCCATCTCCGGCCTTATTGGCTTCAGCTCTACCATGGAGCGTCCAGTCCACCATCACACCCCTGGAGTGTGATGCAGTGCGGTAGCATAACAGATGGGTTATCCGAGAGGGCTGGTCATCAGCTGTGGCCTGTTCAAAGGTCACTACACTGGGCATTGTCACAGTCAGACAGAGCCCCCGCCAGAGTGTCCAGGTCATGTTCTGGAACCAAGGGTCACTAGAGGTCATTCCCCCAGAGTCCAAAGCCTGATCTGACTGTGTCATTACAGCCTGGCTGCTGCAGTGGAGGATGGAGAGGGACCCCAGCGTTATGTGTCTCTCTCCTCAGACATGGGTTCCCACACAGGGGCCAAGAGCCACCTTTGTTTCCCACTGACCCCTCAGACAATGGAGCAATCATCAGATAATAACGTTTAGAGA
Organism: Oncorhynchus keta; assembly: GCF_023373465.1. Classification (NCBI taxonomy): domain Eukaryota; kingdom Metazoa; phylum Chordata; class Actinopteri; order Salmoniformes; family Salmonidae; genus Oncorhynchus; species Oncorhynchus keta. The sequence continues at coordinate 27,021,005 of NC_068426.1, forward strand.
AGGGGAGACGGAGGAAAGGGAGGGAGACAGAAGAGAAGAGGAGGAGGGAGGGGTGATGTAACAGACAAACATAGAGGCATCATAGAGGACATTAGGGCGTTGGCTAGCTTTATCTGTTAATGCACTGGAGGGGAAATAAAGAAGTGAAACAAATCCTGCCGGAGTGAAGAGGATAAGCATCACTTATCACAGCGAGAGCCGGGCCATTATCAGTCACTGCGGCACTGCATTAGCACTATCAGTAGTTATGATGAGCAGGCCCAGCGTCCTCGTTGTTTCTGGAGGTAATCATGAAACATCACAGCCAGTGTGCGAGTGACACAGATTTTACATTCATCTATCACAAACAAACTAGTTTCACGTCATATAGGGTAATACAATGAAACATAGTTCAACCATTGTAGAAATACGTTATACTACATGACCAAAAGTATGTGAACACCTACTCGTCAAACATCTCTTTCCAAAATCATGGGCATTAATATGAGGTTAGGACTTGCTTCCATTCAACCACAAGAGCATTAGTGAGGTTGGGCACAGTCGGCGTTCCAATTCATCCCAAAGGTGTTCGATGGGGATGACGTCAGGGCTCTGTGCAGGCCAGTCAAGTTCTTCCACACCGATCTCGACAAACCATTTCTGTATGGACCTCGCTTTATGCATGGGGGATTTGTCATGCTGAAAGAGGGAAGGGCCTTCCCCAAACTGTTGCCACAAAGATGGAAGCACAGAATTGTCTAGAACATCATTGTATGCTGTAGCGTTTCCAACAGTGGAACTAATGGGCCTAGCCCGAACAGAAAAACAGCCCTCCTCCACCAAACTGTACAGTTGGCACTATGCATTGGGGCAGGTAGAGTTCTCCTGGAATCCGCCAAACCCAGATCCATCGGACTGCCAGATGGTGAAGCGTGATTTATCACTCCAGCAAACGCGTTTCCACTGCTCCAGAGTCCAATGGTAGTGAGCTTTAGACCACTCCAGCCAACGCTTGGCATTGCACATGGTGATCATTGGCTTGTGTGCAGCTGCTCGGCCATGGAAACCCATTTCATGAAGCTCCTGACTAACAGTTTATGTGCTGATGTTGCTTCCAGAGGCAGTTTAGAACTTGTTAGTGAGTGTGCTACGCTCTTCAGCACTGTGATCTAGTGTTACCTACCACTGTTGTTGCTCCTAGACCTTTCCACTTCACAATAACAGCACTTACAGTTTACCAGGGCAGCTCTAGCAGGGTACAAATTTGACGAACTGACTTGTTGGAAAGGTTGCATCCTATGATGGTGCCACGTTGAAAGTCAATGAGCTCTTCAGTAAGGCCGTTCTACTGCAAATGTTTGTATATGGAGATTGCATGGCAGTGTGCTTGATTTTATCCACCTGTCAGCAACGAGTGTGGCTGAAATAGCCGAATCCACTAATTTGAAGGGGTGTCCACAAACTTTTGTATATGTAGTGTTTATAAGATGGAGATCACTTTATTGGTCAATTAAACACAAGGTCCAACCAAAATTTGACTTCCCTTTTTAACCCAACCCAAAGACACACATAGCTTTTGGAGAGGTGCGCTGCTTTTGTGAAGTGCCTTTGCTCAAGGGTACAACAGCAGGCAATGGCATCTAGGATTTGATACCAGCAACCCTACAGTTGCCAACTGACTTCCCGTCAGATCTTTCCCGTCGGACCTGGGATTCAACCTGCCCACCCTCCTGACTCGCTGCTCTAACCTCTACTCACCTGCCGCTCCTGGGAGAGTGAGAGTGTAAGAGAGATAACAGTTTAGTACTTGAAGATTTATTTTTATACTCAAGCCACTTAATTTCCCTGTACCTGGAAAATTCCAATTCAAAATGTGAATATCATTAGTGTCACCAGACAATAGGCCCTCCCTTAATACCTGTGGATGTTAGGACCCTCTCCTTTAACTAGTCTCTCTGGCTATTGGTAAGGTCACAGGTCAGGATCCCTGTCACTGTCTCTGCCTCCTCTCCTGTCCTGAAGCTGGAATGGATTAGGTCTTAAAGGAGGAGGTCTAGCAATAATTACTGTCTGACCCCTGCACTCTGCACTGGGAGATGGCTCTCTGGAGGGCCCCAGGTCTTAATGAAGGGAGTGGGGGACTGGACTGGTGTTGGTATGGGGAGGGGAGGTGGCTGGTGAGGCAGCAGCATAATGGTTCTCTTTCTATTTCTCTTTTTCTCTCATTCTCTCATTCTCTCATTCTCTCTCTCTCTCTCTCTCTCTCTCTCTCTCTCTCTCTCTCTCTCTCTCTCTCTCTCTCTCTCTCTCTCTCTCTCTCTCTCTCTCTCTCTCTCTCTCTCTCTCTCTCTCTCTCTCTCTCTCTCTCTCTCTCTCTCTCTCTCTCTCTCTGTCTCTTTCTCTGTCTCTCTCAGTCTGGAGGGACTCAGTCTGGTCTGGGTATAGGAAGAGCAAGACATCCAGGCTGAGGATCATGATAGCTATGAACACTAGGGCTCATTGTTCTTGACGCCCCCTACCCCTCTTCCCCCACCCCCTTACTTCCTTCATCATAACATGCCACACCACCACCACCACCACCACCACCACTCCCAAACGCACACACACACCACCCTCCAATCCCCACACACATCCTCCCCAACCCACGCCGTGCCACTCTCCTCCTGATCGGATGACATCATTAACAATCATTACTTGGACACCAGGAAGTGGAGAGATCTCCGGCTGGGGCTGGGGCTGGATCAGGTTAGCCTGCTGGAGATGAGAGATTTGGAAATTAAATGAAAGCTGGGACGGGCATTTTCAATACCTGGGCAGAAAATCGCTTCAGGCCTGTGTGAATTGTGTTGTTATTCTGACAACCTACCATGAAAATTAACATCAAGGCTGTACTTTAGTTGGAAAGGAGCATAAGGGTTACTGATTGAAAAAAAATCTGTAATCTTAAAGATGCACTATGCAGAAACGGTGGACCTAGTCGCTAAAAATCTAATCGTTCGGTGAATTTCAGTTTATGTAAAAAACAAGCAATGTGTAGTGTAGATAATCATTGTACCATCTAAACCGCTGTGAAATATATTTTCCATAACCACCCCCCCAAAAAAATTCAGCTTTTTGAAGCTGGTGTACAAAACCGAAAGTAAAACACCCAAAAACTAAACTTAAAAACGGGAAGCATAGAAATAGTGCAAAGAGAATAGATCAACCGCTTCTTAGACTTGCTTTCAATGAGAATGACAGATCTATAACTATTACATTTTGTCGGTTCGCCAAATAAGTTACGTATTGCAGCTTTAAGTCTCAACTGTGACATCACCTGGAGGCATCAAGATGACAAGGATGCCTAATCAAATATTAAATGACATACCTTAACATTACACCACCACCCTATATTAAGTTGAGGGTTTTGATGGTGAATACCTCATGGTCGGGACAGTGGGGGTGATCCTTATTTTCTAGCAGGCCTATTTGAACTGGATACCGGCCTGTGGCTTTGTGGCCATGCCTTTTTATGTGTGTGTGTGTGTGTGTGTGTGTGTGTGTGTGTGTGTGTGTGTGTGTGTGTGTGCGTGCGTGCGTGCGTGCGCGTGCATGTGTGATTTGGGTTGGAGAGTGTGTGTGCGCCTGAGCTATGGTGTTCAAGATGAAAGGCTTTCACTTTCAGGCTGGGGGAAAGCCGACACCCAGAAGTCAGTCAGTCAGTTACAGGCCTGGCCTGGTCCATTGACGTTTCAATAACTGTCGTTCTTGTATGACACTAACCACAACTATTGCAGGACTGCTGCTGCTGTTACTGGTGTCACAGAGCATGCTGCCATGCAGAGGGCTTTCTTAGAGTTACCATTCAAGTGGGGTGTATGTGTGTGTGTGTGTGTGTGTGTGTGTGTGTGTGTGTGTGTGTGTGTGTGTGTGTGTGTGTGTGTGTGTGTGTGTGTGTGTGTGTGTGTGTGTGTGTGTGTGTGTGTGTTCTTGTTTATGTGTATAATAGCATCCTGACAGGGTAGGGTATATGTAAGCTACAGAGCTCAGTGCTCTCTGAGAGAGGGGAGGAGGGAAGAGTGACACCTACTGTAAGAGTGAGGCCAGTCCTGGTGTACAGGACATCAGCTCCCTGACTATACTGTACATACAGTATGTACTGGCCCAGGATTACTACGTTAGAACACATGCTGTATATCGGTGCTCCTTATTAAGTAATAAGTATTGAATGGGTGTGGTATATAGTCAATATACTACGGCTAAGGGCTGTTCTAATGCACGACGCAAGTGGAGTGCCTGGACACATCCCTTAGCCGTGGTATATTGGCCATATATCACAAACACCCGAGGTGCCTTATTGCTATTATAAACTGGTTACCAACATAATTAGAGCAGGAGAAATACATGTTTGTCATAGCCAATCAGCATCCAGGGCTTGAACCACCCAGTTTATAATACTGTTTAACACATGTAGTACAGTGAAGTCCTGTGTGATACCAAAATATATTGTCAAACCTTACATTACAGCAATCATATGTCATTCATACTACCGGTAGCTATTATTCACATCTATCACATGAGAATCAAGGACAACATTACAGGTAATTGCAGTTGATGACATTAGCAATGTATGTTGTGTTAAAATCACTGTACATATGCTCCTAAATTGCATTCTACACAGCATATTATTTGAATATGGTTTGACAGAAGGTGGTCCTCATTGATGAATAGGGGCCAGGTCTTGATTGGAGAAGGCTGTTCTGCACAGTGGAAGCCCTTTGAAAAGAGAAACAAAAGCTTCCCAGCTACAGTACTATGATACAGCCATCTCCAGAGACCAGGCTTGGGTGTGCTGAGCCTTTCAAACAATCAGCTCACTATACAATACTAACTCTGGCCCTTCCCCCCCAGCCATACCATTCAACTGTCCCAGCTGTACGTCATCACACTCAGGTGTCACCCCAACTAATGTTTTTTATAATTGCAATAATAGTATTAGCTCATGTTTCCCCTTTAACAGTCGATGTCTCCCCTGTGTCTTTTGTTGGTGAGGTCGCCCTGACGTCTCTCTGGCGTCGTCCTAATTGACTGAGCGCGTCTCGTGAAGGGGTTCAGAATGAGCTGGGTTTCTTAAATCTGTGTGTGTATTGGTTTGCCTTACAATGGAGACTGACTGAGGCAGTACATTACTCTTTGTTCTCCCTCAGGTGTTGAGTGGGGTGAGGGAGCTGGTCGTTGGTCGTCTCGCCTCCAGACGGGTGAGGTTTGTGTGTTTGTGTGTGTGTCCTCGGCACATTCTTTGATTCATTGTATAGACTTTAGTTACCCTTGCTGCCTTTTAGCCAAGGAAATGTATAATGTATGTTACTTTTAGTTCTTTTTTTCTTGTACTTATAATGCAATTTATTCCCTATATTTAACACCATCAGACTGACAAAACCGTCACAGCAAGAAGGTAAATGACAGAATTAGTCTTCAGTGAATCATTGTGTGCTCTAAACAATACAACTTATGGTTCCCAAGTGGCGCAGCGGTCTGTGTCTCAGTTCTAGAGGTGTCACTACAGACCCTGGTTCAATCCTGGGCTGTATCACAACTTGCCATGATTGGGAGTCCCATAGGGCGGTGCACAATTGGCACAGTGTCATCCAGGTTAGGGTTTGGCTTTCATTGTAAATAAGAATTTGTTCTTAACTGGCTTGCGTGGTTAAATAAAAGAAATACCCGATTATTTATGACTTGTTTATTCATTGTAAATTATGAAATCAAAGCAGATGTGACAAAATAAACAAGTCAGCCACAATATGGTGTTTTGAATGCTCACGTCTTTATTTTTACAGAAATATATATATTTTTTTATGAATGTGACAGAAGAATTAAATTATTTCAAATATATGACAAGAAATCGATCGGGGTGTTACATTTATTTCAATTTCAATATCTTGAAAGGGGCTCTACTTCTTGAGAAGGAAACGGATTCCTTTTGGCTTCAAAAAGTACCTGAGTCTTTAATCTCTCCAAAATCTGACAAACAAGATTACTGGTAATCTATTGCATCAAAGACACAGAATCCCATTTCTAATATTGGATCTTAACACAGGATTAAAACAATTTACTGTCACTACACAGGTCAGATGCTCCCGAGTGGCGCAGTGGTCTAAGGCAATGCATCTCAGTGCAAGAGGTGCCACTGTCTTCCCAGGTTCCAAACCAGACTGCATTGCATTTGGCTGTGATTGAGAGTTCCATGAAGTGGTGCACAATTGGCTGGGGTAGGCAGTCATTGTAAATAAGAATTTGTTCTTAACTGACTTGCCTAGTTAAAGGTTTAAAATATGTATTTTTTTTAAGACACAGCACTGGAAGGAACATTTCAAAAATAAAAAAAACATGAATATTGGTATCCTTTTGCCTATCGAACCTCCTCCCTCAAAAGTCAATTGTTAATATATTCATACATTTACTGTATTCCATTTATATTGTAAATGTATAGCAAAGACAATCGTTTCAGACTCATTGAGGCTAAAACTGTAATTACTCTTGCTGATAATAACTCAACCACACATGCACATGAACTCACATACAGCATAATGAATAGACAGTTTTGATTTCAAAACATTGTGTTTACAATTTCACATTTCAGAGTGGAGCAACAAAGCAACCAGCCTCGAATTACTGTATGTCTTGTCTTGTCACATTGAAGGAACAGGTGCTTGAAGCCACACAGATCAGTGTCAGTCCAGGATTAAACATGTGTTGCAGGGATTGGGAACAGAGTTAAGAATCAGAAAGATAGGACGCAAGATTACAAGTATAGATAAAATGCGGACAGTGCTACATTTGTGAGATAATCCGGCAGTGTGCCGTGGCATAAATATCCTGGATGTGAGAACCGATTTAAGCCGAAGGGGAGTCAAAGGACCTGAGGCAGGGTAGGAAAAAAAGAGGGCTGATTTCATGACTACTCTGTATCTAACACTACTGTGTGTGTTTCTGATGTTACTCATATTCCCAATACAGTAGGTGCAGTATGGGTTTCTCCAATGCAGTGTGAGCAGCCTGGTCAAATTCATAATGGGCTCAGTCTGGTAGTGTATATACAACAGTGAGAGCCTCAGAGGTGAATGGTTTGGAGAGAATTCATTAGCGTGTAGACAGGTGGCTAGTGTTACACTCCTCAAGTGAAAGTCTGCAGCTCAGCCTGTCCTAGTCTCTCCCTGGCCTAATGCGGTAAGCAATACTGCAGGATGACATTTCCAAAGACAGCAGGCTGCTGATTAGAGAATGTTCTGCCCTGAAACAACAGACCCTGATCTTTATCAAAGTTTAACATCCCCTTTCTTTCTTTCTTTCTTTCTTTCTTTCTTTCTTTCTTTCTTTCTCTCATTATTTCTTTCCCTCTCTCTCTCTCTCTCTCTCTCTCTCTCTCTCTCTCTCTCTCTCTCTCTCTCTCTCTCTCTCTCTCTCTCTCTCTCTCTCTCTCTCTCTCTCCTCTCCCTCCTCTCTCCCTCCCCTCCCTCCCTCCCTCCCTCCCTCCCTCCCTCCCTCCCTGTTATCTATCCGTTTCAGAGACCTGTGTCTCCTGGGAGACGACTATAAGTACTCCATCAGGCAAACCGCATTAGTGTAATTTTGTCCCAGGAAATTAGCAGAGCAGAGCGGCGCCAATTAGAAGTCAATAGCTGGCTTTATTAATCGAGCTAGCCATCGCACTTGATTAGATTAGGTTGGGGTGGGCTGTGTGTGCGTGTGTGTGTGTGTGTGTGTGTGTGTGTGTGTGTGTGTGTGTGTGTGTGTGTGTGTGTGTGTGTGTGTGTGTGTGTGTGTGTGTGTGTGTGTGTGTGTGGACTGAGAAAAGCAGGTGCAGCTGACTTGCTGACCCTGTCTCATTGCTGCCTGTCTGCGGGTCTGTCTGTCAGTAATATGGATATTGACCTCTTCGACTGGAGGCACTTTGCAGAGACTGCAGAGAGGGCGGGAGTTAGCCTCAACAGCTATGCAGACTGACCACTCAATCAGACAAATACACTGATTGATCACCACTGCCTCGAAAGCAGCAGGTAGCCTAGTGGTTAGCGCGTTGGGCTAGTAACCGAAAGGTTGCTCGTTTGAATACAACAAAAAATATCTAGTTAACAGAAGAAAGGAAGACAAAATAAGGACAAAAGAAGGACAGAAGAAAAAGGAAAAGAAAGAGGACAACAAAGTGAAACAGTCAGCACTTCTATTGCAACTTCGTATTTCGTCGTCCTAACATAGTCTACACTGCTATCTGCCCAGCAGCTAGCCAGCTAGCAAACGTCCACCGTCTACCGAATAGCAGCACTGTAGAAACTATTACACTCAACTGAACGACTTGATTAGTGTAGTGTTAGCTAGCTACATAGTTGTCTTTGCTGTCTTCGTATCCAAGATAATTGTGTAGTTTAGAGCGTGTAGTCTTAGAGTGATTATCTTAATTTACCGAGGTTAGCTAGCCAGCTATTTGTCGTCCTTAACATAGGAGACACTGCTAGCTAGCCAACAGCTAGCCAACGTCTACTGAATAGAACTTCCGCACTCAACAACCCAGTCGCTTTCGCTCGCTCCACAGGTAGTATCACATTTTCATTTCATTTCATTACAGCACAACGGTTTGATTTGTTTGATCGTAGCTAGCTACATAGCTAGCTACATAGCCGTCTGTGTATCAAAGATAATTGTGTAGTCTAGAGCGATTTTCTAGGTTAGCTAGCCAGCTATTGTCGTTCTTTTAACGCAACGTAACGTAATCAACACTGCTAGCTAGCCAGCTAGCCCCCGAATAGCAGCACTGTAGAAACTATTACACTCAACGGAACGACTTGATTAGTGTAGTGTCAACAACGCAGCCACTGCCAGCTAGTCTACAAAGTCAACAACGCAGCCACTGCCAGCTAGCCTACTTCAGCAGTACTGTATCATTTTAATCATTTTAGTCAATAAGATTCTTGCTACGTAAGCTTAACTTTCTGAACATTCGAGACGTGTAGTCCACTTGACATTCCAATCTCCTTGCATTAGCGTAGCCTCTTCTGTAGCCTGTCAACTATGTGTCTGTCTATCCCTGTTATCTCCTCTCTGCACAGACCATACAAACGCTCCACACCGCGTGGCCGCGGCCACCCTAATCTGGTGGTCCCAGCGCGCACGACCCACGTGGAGTTCCAGGTCTCCGGTAGCCTCTGGAACTGCCGATCTGCGGCCAACAAGGCAGAGTTCATCTCAGCCTATGCCTCCCTCCAGTCCCTCGACTTCTTGGCACTGACGGAAACATGGATCACCACAGATAACACTGCTACTCCTACTGCTCTCTCTTCGTCCGCCCACGTGTTCTCGCACACCCCGAGAGCTTCTGGTCAGCGGGGTGGTGGCACCGGGATCCTTATCTCTCCCAAGTGGTCATTCTCTCTTTCTCCCCTTACCCATCTGTCTATCGCCTCCTTTGAATTTCATGCTGTCACAGTTACCAGCCCTTTCAAGCTTAACATCCTTATCATTTATCGCCCTCCAGGTCCCCTCGGAGAGTTCATCAATGAGCTTGATGTCTTGATAAGCTCCTTTCTTGAGGACGGCTCACCTCTCACAGTTCTGGGCGACTTTAACCTCCCCACGTCTACCTTTGACTCATTCCTCTCTGCCTCCTTCTTTCCACTCCTTTCCTCTTTGACCTCACCCTCTCACCTTCCCCCTACTCACAAGGCAGGCAATACGCTCGACCTCATCTTTACTAGATGCTGTTCTTCCACTAACCTCATTGCAACTCCCCTCCAAGTCTCCGACCACTACCTTGTATCCTTTTCCCTCTCGCTCTCATCCAACACTTCCCACACTGCCCCTACTCGGATGGTATCGCGCCGTCCCAACCTTCGCTCTCTCTCCCCGCTACTCTCTCCTCTTCCATCCTATCATCTCTTCCCTCTGCTCAAACCTTCTCCAACCTATCTCCTGATTCTGCCTCCTCAACCCTCCTCTCCTCCCTTTCTGCATCCTTTGACTCTCTATGTCCCCTATCTTCCAGGCCGGCTCGGTCCTCCCCTCCCGCTCCGTGGCTCGACGACTCATTGCGAGCTCACAGAACAGGGCTCCGGGCAGCCGAGCGGAAATGGAGGAAAACTCGCCTCCCTGCGGACCTGGCATCCTTTCGCTCCCTCCTCTCTACATTTTCCTCCTCTGTCTCTGCTGCTAAAGCCACTTTCTACCACTCTAAATTCCAAGCATCTGCCTCTAACCCTAGGAAGCTCTTTGCCACCTTCTCCTCCCTCCTGAATCCTCCTCCCCCCTCCTCCCTCTCTGCAGATGACTTCGTCAACCATTTTGAAAAGAAGGTCGACGACATCCGATCCTCGTTTGCTAAGTCAAACGACACCGCTGGTTCTGCTCACACTGCCCTACCCGGTGCTCTGACCTCTTTCTCCCCTCTCTCTCCAGATGAAATCTCGCGTCTTGTGACGGCCGGCCGCCCAACAACCTGCCCGCTCGACCCTATCCCCTCCTCTCTTCTCCAGACTATTTCCGGAGACCTTCTCCCTTACCTCACCTCGCTCATCAACTCATCCCTGACCGCTGGCTACGTCCCTTCCGTCTTCAAGAGAGCGAGAGTTGCACCCCTTCTGAAAAAACCTACACTCGATCCCTCCGATGTCAACAACTACAGACCAGTATCCCTTCTTTCTTTTCTCTCCAAAACTCTTGAACGTGCCGTCCTTGGCCAGCTCTCCCGCTATCTCTCTCAGGATGACCTTCTTGATCCAAATCAGTCAGGTTTCAAGACTAGTCATTCAACTGAGACTGCTCTTCTCTGTATCACGGAGGCGCTCCGCACCGCTAAAGCTAACTCTCTCTCCTCTGCTCTCATCCTTCTAGACCTATCGGCTGCCTTCGATACTGTGAACCATCAGATCCTCCTCTCCACCCTCTCCGAGTTGGGCATCTCCGGCGCGGTCCACGCTTGGATTGCGTCCTACCTGACAGGTCGCTCCTACCAGGTGGCGTGGCGAGAATCTGTCTCCTCACCACGCGCTCTCACCACTGGTGTCCCCCAGGGCTCTGTTCTAGGCCCTCTCCTATTCTCGCTATACACCAAGTCACTTGGCTCTGTCATAACCTCACATGGTCTCTCCTATCATTGCTATGCAGACGACACACAATTAATGTTCTCCTTTCCTCCTTCTGATCACCAGGTGGCGAATCGCATCTCTGCATGTCTGGCAGACATATCAGTGTGGATGACGGATCACCACCTCAAGCTGAACCTCGGCAAGACGGAGCTGCTCTTCCTCCCGGGGAAGGACTGCCCGTTCCATGATCTCGCCATCACGGTTGACAACTCCATTGTGTCCTCCTCCCAGAGCGCTAAGAACCTTGGCGTGATCCTGGACAACACCCTGTCGTTCTCAACTAACATCAAGGCGGTGGCCCGTTCCTGTAGGTTCATGCTCTACAACATCCGCAGAGTACGACCCTGCCTCACACAGGAAGCGGCGCAGGTCCTAATCCAGGCACTTGTCATCTCCCGTCTGGATTACTGCAACTCGCTGTTGGCTGGGCTCCCTGCCTGTGCCATTAAACCCCTACAACTCATCCAGAACGCCGCAGCCCGTCTGGTGTTCAATCTTCCCAAGTTCTCTCACGTCTCCCCGCTCCTCCGCTCTCTCCACTGGCTTCCAGTTGAAGCTCGCATCCGTTACAAGACCATGGTGCTTGCCTACGGAGCTGTGAGGGAACGGCACCTCAGTACCTCCAGGCTCTGATCAGGCCCTACACCCAAACAAGGGCACTGCGTTCATCCACCTCTGGCCTGCTCGCCTCCCTACCACTGAGGAAGTACAGTTCCCGCTCAGCCCAGTCAAAACTGTTCGCTGCTCTGGCTCCCCAATGGTGGAACACACTCCCTCACGACGCCAGGACAGCGGAGTCAATCACCACCTTCCGGAGACACCTGAAACCCCACCTCTTTAAGGAATACCTAGGATAGGATAAAGTAATCCTTCTCACCCCCCTTAAAAGATTTAGATGCACTATTGTAAAGTGGCTGTTCCACTGGATGTCATAAGGTGAATGCACCAATTTGTAAGTCGCTCTGGATAAGAGCGTCTGCTAAATGACTTAAATGTAAATGTAAATGTAATACCCGAGCCAACTAAGTGAGAAATAAGTGAATCTGCCCTTGAGCAAGACACTTAACCCTAATTGCTCTAGGGTCTCTGTCAATAATGGCTTGGATGTGCAAAAATCACATTTCCATTTCACACCATGCACACAGTATATGAATAAAGAGTGTACAGCAGAAGTCATATAGGATGAGCCATGACTAGAATACAGTACATGTGGGTAAAACAATATGTAAAGAAAAGGAAAGCCTGCACACTCTTTAAGCTGCCAATTCCCCGCTTTATTAAATACGTTTCGATACGAGACAGATCTTTATCTGTTCAAACATATTGATTGCTAGTGCTCACTTCCCAGAATATATACATTTCACTACACATGGTGGGTGTGGAAACAATTCAATTTTGTACATAGTCAAACAATAGAGAATGACATTTGCTGCATATCGAAAACCCCTTCTCGAGCAAAATCCACCTTTTGTCCGCCCTGATACAGAAATCCCTCCCTAGAAACATACTGCAGATTGGTGGAATCAGATTCTGAATTAGAAACAAGACTACAGATTCTAAAATAATATCTCTAAAGAACAGAGGCAAGCATTGGATTAATAAAAATGACTTCACTTGGAATGTGAAATGGTGTTGTCAGATGTGTGCGTACTGGTAGCGAAGTCAGGTGCAGGAAAGCAAAGTTTGACTCTGATGCCACGGTGCCAGAACCAGCTGGTACCCCAATACACACTGAAACGGGGAGAGGTTGGTGGAGGAGTGGCGAAGCGAGTTCTGCGCCATCTCTGCCCAGAGCACGAACGCCGACCACTCCCCCGGCCGGTCCTGGCAATAGGACCGCAGAAACCTGCCCACATCCTGGTTCACTCTCTCCACCTGCCCATTACTCTCGGGTGGAAACCCAAGGTGATGCTGATCGAGACCCCCAAACATTCCATAAACGCCCTCCAGACTCTCGAAGTGAACTGGGGACCTCGATCAGACACTATATCCTCAGGCACCCCTTAGTGCCGGAAGATGTGCGTAAACAGGGCCTCCGCAGTTTGTAGGGCCGTAGGGAGACTGGGCAGAGGGAGGAGACGACAGGAAACGATCCACAACGACCGGGATCATGGTGTTTCCCTGTGAGGGAGGAAGATCCGTTAGAAAATCCATCGACAGGTGTGACCAAGGCCGTTGTGGAACGGGTAAGGGATGTAGCTTACCTCTGGGCAGAATGCCTTCACATTCTGGGAACCTGGTCTGTAGGACAGGGTAAACACAAAACAGGTAAAGAACATGGCCAACCTTGCCTGACATTCAGTCTCCTCGCTGCCCGGATGTACTCCAGGTTGCGGTGGTCAGTCCAGATGAGGAAAGGGTGTTTAGCCCCCTCAAGCCAATGTCTCCATGCCTTCAAAGCCTTAACCACAGCCAACAGCTCCCGGTCCCCAACATCAAAGTTCCACTCCGCCAGGCTGAGCTTCTTTGAGAAGAAAGCACAGGGGCGGAGCATCTGATGATGTAGCATTACCGCGTGTTCCTGGACGCGCTCCTTGACTCCTCTGACCGGGATACCTGCTCCTGCTGACTCCATGGTAGGGGTGTGATATTCTGTCAGATGTGTGTGTACTGGTAGCGAAGTCTGGTGCAGGAGAGCAGAGATTTGTGAACAGGCGCTCACTTTATTTAGGCAAATGTGCAAAACGGGCACAACATTCACAAGAATTATGTTTAACAATAAACATCTTAGTGAAAAATTACACGGAAAAAGCAAGCCAGTCTGGCGTGTCAACAATACACACGTAACACAAACAATCTTACACAAAGACATGATGGGGAACAGGGGAATAAATACATGTAGATTGATTGGGGAATGAAAACCAGGTGTGCAGGGAACAAGACAAAACAAATGGATGCATGAAAAATAGAGCGGCAATGGCTAGAAAGCCGGTGACATCCGAACAAGGAGAGGAGCCGACTTCGGCGGAAGTCGTGACAGCTGTTAAGGCCGAAGCTGTGGTGGCTGTGTGCTTAGGGTTGTTGTCCTGTTGGAAGGTGAACCTTCACCCCAGTCTGAGGTCCTGAGCGCTCTGGAGCAAGTTTTCACCAAGGATCTCTGTACTTTGCTCCCTTCATCTTTGCCTCAATTCTGACTAGTCTCCCAGTCCCTGCCACTGAAGAACATCCCCACAGCATGATGCTGCCACCACCATGCTTCACTGTAGGGATGGTGCCAATTTTCCTCCAGACGTGACGCTTGGCATTCAGGCCAAAGAGTTCAATCTTGGTTTCATCAGACCAGAGAATCTTGTTTCTCATGGTCTTGAGAGTCTTTAGGTCCATGATGTTCTTCTTGGCATTCCTTTGACACCGGGTGCTGCAGATATCCTGGAGGGCACACACTGTACCCCTGGTGATAAGTTGATATGATCACACCACCCTCTGGGTGCAGGCGGTGATACAGCCCACCAGAATGCTCTCGATAGTGCATCTGTAGAAGTTTGTGAAGGATTTAGGGGACAAGGCACATTTCTTCAGCCTCCTGAGTTTAAATAGTCGCTGTTGCGCCTTCTTTAATATATGCCATTTAGCAGACGCTTTTATCCAAAGCGACTTACAGTCATGTGTGCATACATTCTACGTATGGGTGGTCCCGGGAATCGAACCCACTACCCTGGCGTTACAAGCGCCATGCTCTACCAACTGAGCTACAGAAGGACCTTCTTTACCATGCTGTCTGTGTGGAGGGACATTTCAGGTCCTCAGTGATGTGCACGCTGAGGAACTTCAAGCTTTTGACCCTCTCCATTGCGGCCCTGTCTATGTCTCCTGTAGTCTACGATCAGCTCCTTTGTTTTGTTGAGATTGAGGGAGAAGTTATTTTCCTGGCACCACTCTGCCAGGGCTCTCACCTCCTCACTGGGCGCTGTCTCATTGTTGGTAGTAATCAGGCCTACCACTGTTGTATCATCAGCAACTTGATGATTGATTTGGAGACATGCTTAACCACAGAGTCAAGGGTGAACAGGGAGCACAGGAGGGAGCTGAGCATGCACCCCTGTGGAGATCAGCGTGGCTGATTTCCTACCTTCACCAGCTGGAAGTTAGGAAGTCTAGGACCCCAGTTTCACAGGAAGGGGTTCAGACCCAGGGCACTGAGTTTAGTGATGAGCTTAGAGTGCACTATGGTGTTGAAGGTTGAACTGTAGTCAATGAACAGCATTCTCACACAGGTATTCCATCCTGTCCAGGTTGGATAGGACAGTGTGTAGAGCAATGGTGATTGCGTTGTCTGTGGATCTGTTGGGGTGGTATGCATGTTGTAGTGGGTCTAGGGTCTTGGATAAGGTGGATGTGATATCAATCGTACTAGCCTCTTAAAGCACTTCATGATGACAGAAGTGAGTGCTACAGGGCCATAGTCATTCAGTTCGGTTACCTTTGCTTCCTTGGATTGAGTAACAATGGTGGACATCTTGAAGCAAGTGGGGACAACAGACTGGGATAGGGAGAAATTGAATATGTCCGTAAACACTCCAGTCAGCTCTTTTGCATATGCTCTGAGGACGCGGCTTGGGATGCTGTCTGGACCGACAGCCTTGCGGAAGTTATCACACTTAAATGTCTTACTCACGTTGGACACGGAGATGTGTTGATAGAATATCGGGAGCATTTTCCTCTGATTTTCTTTATTAAAGTCCCCAGCTACAATAAATGCGGCCTCAGGATATGCGGTATCCAGTTTGCACAAAGTCCAGTGTGTTTCCTCTGGGATCAGGGACGCATCCTGCTGCACCTGTTCTGCAAGGAAGACATTAAGAGATAAGGAAGGAAAGGAAAACAGAAGGATTGGAGGTGACAACATGTCACCTGTGCAACTAGAGATAAAACAAAAAACTCTAGATCAACTTTACTCCACACACAGAAATGTATACAAATCTCTCCCTCCATTTGGCAAATCTGACCATTACTATATCCTCTTGATTCCTGCTTACAAGTAAAAACTCAACCAGGAAGTACCAGTGATGCACCCAATAAGGAATTGGTCCGATGAAATGGATGCTAAGATACAGGACTGTTTTGCTAGAACAGATTGGAAAATGTTTCGGGACTCATCCAAAGGCATTGAGGAGTTTACCACATCAGTCATGGCTTCATTAATAAGTTAATCAATGACATTGTCCCTACAGAGAACGTACGTACATATCCCAAACAGAAGTCATGGATTACAGGCAACATCCACACTGAGCTAAAGAATAGAACTGCTGATTTTAAGGAGTAGGACACTAATCCGTATGTTAATAAGAAGTCCCCCTACAACCTCCTACAAGCCATCAAACTGTAAAAGCGCCAATACAAGACTAATATTGAATCCTACTATGCTCATCGGATGAGGCAGGGCTTGCAAACTATCATGGATTACAAAGGGAAACTCAGCTGCTAGCTGCCCAGTGAAGCTATCCAACCAGCTGAGCTAAATGCCTTCATTGCTCGCTTCGAGGCAAGCAACACTGAACCATGCATAAGAGCACCAGCTGTTCTTGATGACTTTATGATCACGCTCTCCATAGCAGATGTGAGTAAAACATTTAAATAGGTTAACATTCACAAAGCTGCAAGGCCAGGCGGATTGCCAGGATACATACTCAGAGCATGCGCTGACCAGCTGGCAAGTGTCTTCACTGATATTTTCAACCTCTCCCTGACCCAGTGCTTAATACCTACATGTTTCAAGCAGACCACCATAGTCCCTGTGCTCAAGAACGTCAAGGTAACCTGTCTAAATGATTATCACCTTGTAGCACTCACATCTGTAGTCATGAAATGCTTTGAAAGGCTGGTTTACATCAACACCTCCCTCTGCAACTGGATCCTGGAGTTCCTGACGGGCCACCCCCAGGTGGTGAGGGTAGTCAACAACACATTTGCCATGCTGACCCTCAACACAGGAGCCCCTCACGGGTGCGTACTTAGTCCCTCCTGTACTCGCTGTTCACCCATGACTGCATAGCTGCGCATGACTCCAAACCCATCATTACATTTGCTGATGACACGACTGTGGTAGGCCTGATCACTGACGACGATGAGACAGCCTATAGGGAGGAGGTCAGACACCTGGCAGTGTGGTGCCAGGACAACAACCTCTCCTTCTACGTCAGCAAGACAAAGGAGCTGATCGTGGACTACAAGAAACAAAGGGCCGAGCATGCCCCCATTCACATCGACGGGGCTGTAGTGCAGCGGGTCAAGAGCTTCAAGTTTCTTGGTGTCCACGTCACTAAGGAGCTATCATGGTCCACACACACCAACACAATCGTGATGGGGAATGAAAAGATTTGGCATGGGCCTTCAGATGCTCAAAATGTTGTATGTTCTTGATGTGCTGCATCACTGTTTGGTGTGGCAACTGCTTGGCAGCAAGGCACTACAGGGGGTAGTGCATGCAGCCCAGTACATCACTGGGGCTGAGCTCTCTGCCATCCAGGACCTGAGGAATGCCCTAAAAATGATCAAAGGATTTCCTTCCAGAGGGACATAAGATTCTGCAACGTACTCTGTTTTTCTGACACTTGACATCCAAGCAGATTATGTACCAACAGCGGGTTTTACCGTTTTTTGAGCGGGCTCTCTCTGGCAAGAACAAAGGTGGTGAGCTCTGCTTTATGACCAACAACATAAGGTGCAAATGGGGAAATGTACAGGAACTTGCAAACTTCTGCTCTCCCGACTACTTGGTAATCAAATGTTCCCCTTTTTACCTTCCAAGAGAGTTCTCAGGGATTATAGCCATGGCTGTGTACATCCCACCCCAAGTTGACACATAAAATGATCTCAAAGATCTTAATTGTGTGCGGGGGACTTTAACAAAAGTAATTTGACCACTGCTACACGCCTTTTCGACACGTGGGTAAGGCCCTCTCTCACCCTCCTTTTGGCAAATCTGACCACGACTCCATTTTACTTCTCCCCACCTACAAACAAATACTCAAAATGGAAGTTCCGGTGGTCAGGTCTGCACAGTGTTGGTCCGACCAATCAGAATCCACGCTCCAAGACTGTTTTGATCACATGGATAGGAATATGTTCTGGTTTGACTCTGGGAATAACAAATAAAATAAAATACATTTGTATTTGTCACATGCGTTGAATACAACAGGTGCAGACCTTACAGTGAAATGTTTACTTACAAGCCCTTAACCAACAATGCAGTTTATGGAAAAAACATAAAAAGTAAGAGATAAGAAAAACAATTAATTAAAGAGCAGCAGTAAATAACAATAGCGGGGCTATATACAGGGGGTATCGGTACAGAGACAATGTGTCAATGTGCTGGGGCACCGGTGTCGAGGTAATTGTGGTAATTATGTACGTGCAGGTAGGATTGTTAAAGTGACTATGCAAGGTTAATAACAGAGAAGCAGCAGCATATGGGGGGTGCAAATAGTCTGGGTAGCCATTTGATTAGCTCTTCAGAACTCTTATAGCTTGGAGATAGAAGCTGTTAAAGCATCTTGGACCTAGACCTGGTGCTCCGGTACTGCTTGCCGTGCAGTAGCAGAGAGAACAGTCTATGAGTAGGATGGCTGGAGTCTTTGACACCCCCTAGTATCGAGGTCCTGGGTGCCAGGAAGCTTGACCCCGGTGGTGTACTGGGCCATACGCACTACCCTTTGTGGTGCCTTGCAGACGGAGGCTGAGTAGTTGCCATACCAGGCAGTGAGGCAACCTGTCAAGATGCTCTCGATGGTGCAGCTGTAAAACCTTTTGAGGATCTGAGGACCCAGTCTCCTGATGGGGAATAGGTTTTGTTGTGCCCTCTTCACGACTGTCTTGGTGTGCTTTGATCATGTTTGTTGGTGCTTGTTTGTTGGTGAAGTGGACGCCAAGGAACTTGGAGCTCTCAACCTGCTCCACTACAGCCCTGTCTTTTCCTGTAGTGCACAATCATCTCCTTTGTGTTGATCACATTGATAACGAGGTTGTTGTCCTTACACCACACGGTCAGGGTTCTGACCTCCTCCCTATAGGCTGTCTCATTGGTGTTGGTGATCAGGCCTACCACTGTTGTGTCATCAGCAAACTTAATGATGGTGTTGGAGCTGTGCTTGGCCGTGCAGTCATGAGTGAACAGGGAATACAGGAGGTGACTGAGCACGCACCCCTGAAGGACCCCCGTGTTGAGGATCAGCGTGGCAGATGTGTTGTTACGTACTCTTACCACCTGGGGCGACCCGCCAGGAAGTCTTGGATCCAGTTGCAGAGGGAGCTGTTTAGTTCCAGGGTCCTTAGCTTAAGGGAAGGCAGGTAGCCTTAACACGAGTGGTTACAGTGTTGGACTAGTAACTGGAAGGTTACACGATTGAATCCCTGAGCTGACAAGGTAAAAATCTGTTGTTCTACCCCTGAACAAGGCAGTTAACTCACTGTTCCTAGGCCATCATTGAAAATAAGAATTTGTTCTTAACTGACTTGCTAGTTAAATACAAGTGATGAGCTTTGAGGGCTCTATGGTGTTGAACACTTGTAGTCAATGAATAGCATTCTCACATAGGTGTTATTTTTGTACAGGTGGGGATGGGCAGTGTGGAGTGCAATAGAGATTTGTGGATCTGTTGGTGCGGTATACAAATTGGAGTGGGTCTAGGGTTCCTGGAATAATGGTGTTGATGTGAGCCATGACCAGCCTTTCAAAGCATTTCATAGCTACAGATGTGAGTGCTACGGGTCGGTAGTCATTTAGGCAGGTTACCTTAGTCTTCTTGGGCACAGGGACTATGGTGGTCTGCTTGAAACATGTTGGTATTACAGACTCAGACAGGCAGAGGTTGAAAATGTCAGTGAAGACAGTTGGTCAGTTGGTCAGCGCATGCTCGGAGTACTACACATCCTGGTATTCCGTCTGGCCCAGCGGCCTTATGAATGTTGACCTGTTTAAAGGTCTTAGTCACATTGGCTGCAGAGAGCATGATCACTCAGAACAACTGATGCTCTCACGCATGTTTCAGTGTTACTTGCCTCAAAACAAGCATATACTGTAAGTTATTTATTTTGTCTGGTAGGCTTGTGTCACTGGGGAACTCTCGGCTGTGCTTCCCTTTATAGTCTGTAATAGTTTGCAAGCCCTGCCATATCCGACGAGCATCGTAGTACGATTCGATCTTAGTCCTGTATTGACCCTTTGCCTGTCTGATGATTCGTCAGAGGGCATAGCGGGATTGAATGTGCCATCAGTAAACACCAGTGAATAACATCAGTGAATTTAACAAATATGCCAAAAATGCATGGCTGATGTGATACTGGCAAGGTGACCGGGGACAATAGTATGGGCAACACCTTTCTATTTATTTATATTCTTTATTATTACATACATTTATTGTAATATCACTTTGACCTGCATTGTTGGTGCTGAGAGCTTAAGATTTTCACTGTACCCTGTAATTACACCTGCAACTGATCACTCTCTCTCTGTTTCTCTGTCACTCTCTCTCTTCCTCTTGCTCAAAAACCAAAAACAAATAAGCACCCAATAAAGTGTAGACAAAAGGACATAAATGCACACAAAGATACACACAGGCTGTGTACAAGATTCCTTTACAAGGAACTTACTGTACTATATAAAGGGTTGTAATACTACAGTTTTCGCTCAGATTTGGGTATTTTGGATCGAGATACAAGTTTTAATCACTTGTCAAGTTCCAATACCACTAAGTACAGGCCCTTCGGTACTGAGTTTCTCTTAGTGAAATCAATTTGAAATCATAGGCCCCTGGGTCTTACCAAAACATGGTGTTGAAGAACCACAACAGGGTCAACACAGCCCGCCAGCACTGAACCACAGAAACCCCACTGACTGGAATAGAAACACACACAGAAATATCTCCAGCAAGTCTCCCTCCCTCTGCAACCCAACACTGGGGCGCCATGAGAATGAAAACCCAGTTGTACATCAGGGTGTGAATTCTCAAAAAAAACCTGTTAGGGAACATGGTGGAGTTGGTCTTTTAACACCATGCATCAAGCTATCCAGCCACCAGTGTAGTGGAGACTCCAGACGGCACCCGCAGTCTTTATTGGGCTCCACTGGCCCAGAAATGACAGCTCCCGCTGGGCCTCATCCACAGGCTAGTGGCTAAGCTGCTATGACGGCTACATCCTTTAACAGTTGCATTTCTCATTGACCATCCTCCTGGGCCCAGATCAGTGAGAGGGACTCTGGAGGGATAGAGCACTGCCGGGGAGCCCAGTGAACAACGCTGGCCGCCGGCAAAACATTGCCCTAGGTGATTTGTCTCAAATACAGGATGGCTGCTGATGTTAGTGACGTTGTTGCTCTTACAATAATTGATCAATTATATGGATTTATTATTTAGAGTCTAAAGCATATTTCAGTCTGCTTCAGTACATTTGAAGTGAAAAATAGATTATGAATACTGTATGTGAGTGATACAGCGAAGCCATACAGGTGGCAACCATTTTAAAGATGGAGAGTGAACTTTGATTTGGTGATGTACAAGTCTTCTTTTCAACTTCGACGAGTTGCTAGAGAGAATTAGAAGGCCAAACCCCGCAAACACACCATCTATATAAATCAATGTTACTGTCTTAATACATGTGCCAAAATATCTCTCTGCACACTTCTGACTCTGAAGTAGTGAGTTGAATAGGCAATGCAAACCCCATATAGTAAGGGCTCTATTCAATCTGTATCGCTGAAGTGTTACACATTCCGGGATCGAAGTGTTAAGGTCATTTCTTATTGAGCCGGCATCGGAAGTATTTACCGTGAACGCAATCTCTGCTAAAGTGGGAACATTATCTTTAAATTTCAATCACGCTGTGTAGCTGAGTTTCCATGATGCGGATTGAATAGAGCCCTAATACTATAAATCTGTTTAACGATGCTTGATAAAAATTTATTCAGCGATTTACAGCTTTAGGACTTTGTTGATCATTTCAATATGACTCTATTGTTTCCAACTCCACTCAGTGCTTTGCAAATAAATCAAATGGTCTACATGCAATCTCATTGAGCAAAATGGCCCAGTGCACTCAGCCAGCTGGACAGCTATACAGCTCCAGCCTCTGTGATCTACTGTAGGTCTGTAGCCTGCCAAGGTAACCTGTAACCTTTACACCCAATCAAAAGATCAGGAAACACCACTTCCAACCAAAATTGAATCAACGGACAACAATGCAAGTGTAGGAAAACAAAACAAGACACACTTCATATGGATCTCCCCTGTGCCCACTGGCACTGCCCAGTACTCCAACCCAAAGTGTGCCAGAACGCCAGGCAGGACAGGCTCTGGCATTGGGTATGTTGGTGTTTGCCAAACTATCTTGGGTTTCAAAAGGAAATGAGATCACAGATCAGATTGGTTTGTGGAGAGTTAAAAGGAAAATTGATGTCAATGTCCGAAATCAATCATTTGTGAAAAGTATAATTGACTATTTGAGGAGTTTCATCTCAGGAGCATGCTTATGATTTGTATATACATGTAGGGTGACTGATAGTGTGTCGGGGGGAAAAAACAGATGTCTAAAAATCACTACTGCTCTGTATCAGCCTTTCTAAATCATGAAATTGTTGTTGCCCTCAATAAATGTAATATGTTCTCACCCTAGTTTAAAAATACATTTTTAAAAAATCCCCTTAAAGCTCCATCCCTGACCCATTCCAACAATGACCCCTATTCACATTGGGAACATCATGTGAGACGTACCGCGAGTTAACACGAGGACATGGCCTACTCCTAACCCCTGTAATGTCGACTCCAATGTGCCTGGAGACACGTAGAATGTGAATAAATAAAACACAGCGTAAACAAACAAAAGCCATAATCCCGGGGTTTGAACATGATACACGCTGAGTTGTGGATCTTCATAATGCTGGTTCTGTACATGTAAACTGTATATAAATCAACCGGTGATGGGTGAAGAAACAAAACATACGAGGAAAGAAAAGATGTGGTCGAAAGAGAAGTAATCTTTGGGTCTCCTAAATGTTTTAGAAGTCATCTAAACATGCAAGAGAAAACAATCTACCACCACAACCACAACCACAGTCAAAGCATTGGCCTGGAATACGAGGCCAGGAAGGGAGGGAGACACTTTTTCTGCTGTGTTCTACTTGACTATTCTCCCTATGAGTAACTGCCCTGTTTAGTCACCGAAAAGTCTCCCCTTTTGTGTTTGGAGTGGCTTGTTTTTGGAGTGTCTACACGCCTATGTGTGTTTTCCCCTTCCGTAACGCCACTTCTTCTCCATCAAGTCTCATGGTGTGAGAAGAGTTTGTGTGTGAAGAGTTGTGACCTGCCGGGGCTAGTTGTCCTGCCTTATCTGTCACCATGCAGTCTGTCTGCTGTCTGTGGGAGGCTTGGCCCCCTCACCCTCAATACACATAGCTGCAGTTCAAGCAGGGAGAGAACAACCGGGGTCAGCCATTAGATGACCCTGATTGAGCTGGTTGGAGGTTCCACACAAAGACATTCTAGAAGCCCTCTAGCATCCAGTCTAAACGAACAGAACGACATGCTTCCTTCTCCACCAATTACGAGGGAGTTTAGGAGGGGGAGGGTGGAGCTGAGGTTGTAATTGGTTAGGATTACCAGGGGATTATTCTACCTATAGAAACAGTAAAACATACAGATTGCACCAGGTTAGGGAGTTTAGGGAGGTGTAATTAACCACAGAGCAGGTATGTCATCGCGGTGGAGTGCAGTGAGAGGGAGACTTCTCCCAGCGTCTCCCGAAGTTGGCCATTCATCTGTAAATCATGTGATGGGGTGAAGTTTGCGTTGGAATGCAAGTGCGTGACAGTGATGAAAGCGAGTTGCCAGACGCTGACGTGTAGCGTTGCAGACCTGTGACATGAGGAGAGCGAGGCCGCTAGCGAT
This sequence comes from Oncorhynchus keta, assembly GCF_023373465.1. Classification (NCBI taxonomy): domain Eukaryota; kingdom Metazoa; phylum Chordata; class Actinopteri; order Salmoniformes; family Salmonidae; genus Oncorhynchus; species Oncorhynchus keta. Next base: position 27,044,979 of record NC_068426.1, read on the forward strand.
GAGCAGAGTCAAACAGGTTATGAAGCCAGGCAGAACAGCTGGGAGGTGACAGAAACCAGGAGCTGTCAGAGGAAGTAGAAGACGTAATGTCGTCAACACGGGCGCCACCCCTTTGATGAATTCCTCCCAGACAGCTCAGGACAGCCACAGCCTGATGTACGACGTGTGTATTCTTTACACTGTCAAGAGTATTTGCCCACAACAGAAGCACGGAACCCATGATGTTTAATAATTCTTAACAAAGGACGTAGAAATACCTGTTTTGGTATTTCTGATAGACTACACCATTGTTTTGTTTTTATTGTTTTTTTAAAATTGAACCTTTATTTAACTCGGCAAGTCAGTTAAGAACAGTGGGTTAACTGCCTTGTTCAGGGGCAGAACAACAGATTTTTACCTTGTCAGCTCGGGGGATTCGATCTTTCAGATACGGGCCCAACGCTCTAACCACTAGGCTACCTGCCGACCCAAAAATATCATCCTTCGAGCCAGATTTATTGTAGTCTTGTTCATGACAATTTCCTGACAATTTCTCCACAATGTTATTTTGCTATTTTCACTTGTTGGATAACAAAAAGTACATTGGAGAATAAAAAATGACGTATCATGCTACGAGAGCAAACCCAGATCAGGCAAGGTACAAAGTGGAAAGTCTTGGTACAGTATTTGGCAGCACGTTGTTGATTCCATCATCTTCTCTGACAGTCTGTTACCATGCCTGAGGTACCTTTGACGTTAATAGATAGATTGGTGGCTAACCATTGTTCACGCTGATTAGAAGATTGTTTTAGCTGTCCAGGGTTTACAGACTTGTTCTGCTCTGAAAAATGTGTTTCTTATAAGAGCTTGTCATGACAGTGGGCGATTGCAAAATATGCCTTTGTAACTTGGCCTCTAATTTCAAAGAGGGTATTGAAATCCTTTGTTTAGATGGCTTACCAGAAACCTATCATGCCTCAAATAAATAAAAAAATGTCTTTAATTGGAAATGGCAGGACTACAAATTGCTGTTATTGTGTTTTCTGTTGAGAGATGATTAGGGCTTTCTTGATGAGCTGAGGTCTCCTTAGTGCAGTGGTTAGGGTCTGGAGAGAGGTTGTGTGGAGGTAAAGGACAACTATTGGGTTTAGGACACACTCATTATCAGTGAATAACAATGACATGAAATTTGGTATATTTTAATATACTTTAGATTACATTTTCCAATGTTTCCTTCACTTTCAGATAAGATTACCACTATCTGAAATTGCAATCAATTATATTAAGAGGAAAGAAATCATCTTAGATACATAAAAAACAGTGATGTAAAGTACTTAAATAAAAATACTTTGAAGTACTACGTAAGTAGTTTTTGGGGGTATCTGTACTTTCATTTACTGTTTTTATTCCATTACAATTCTAGAGAAAAGGTGTACTTTTTACTCACACATACATTTTCCCTAACACCAAAAAGTCCTTATCGAATGCTCAGGCAGGACAGAATTATGGTACAGTTCACACACCTATCAATATAACGCCTTGTCATTCCTACTGTCTTTGATCTGGCGGACTCACTAAACACAAATACTTTGCTTGTAAATTATTTCTGAGTAAAAGTATACTTTTATTTGAGTAATTTTCTATTAAGGTATATTTACTTTTACTCAAGTACGACAATTGAGTACTTTTTACACCACTGATAAAAACCTTTCAAAAAAGCAGAAACTGGATGTACAGTATCAGGATATCAGGACTTGCGAAAGACCATGGCCATCTCAACTCATCACGACACCTGTCAATCACATACTGCTTACTAGATTATAAAAAGTAGTAGAATATCATTTCAATATAAGTATCATAATGATTATAGACGGATCACCGGTTTGTTTGACCTTTTCACTTTATGTAGACTGTAACTAAATAACTCATGGGAGCGGTAAGGCAAAGCTTCACGCCTCCAGAGTGTCAAAAAGTTGTGTGCTGTGAGCTTTCTGCCTCAAACCAGGCAATTCACCTCTTGGGAAAGACAAACCACGCAATCAGGAACATCTGTTGGACACTCTCCAGAGGCTGAAACAGTCTCTCAATTGATCAGGCCGCAGTGTCTTAGGGCCGCTTCACGTTGAGTGTGAACTTGGAGGAGTTCGCCCTCTCCGAGTCATGTCCCCACCATACCCTTCCTTTCTGACACACACACACACACACACACACACACACACACACACACACACACACACACACACACACACACACACACACACACACACACACACACACACACACACACACACACACACACACACACACTCCCACACAAGAACATACATGCAAGCACACACCCACACCCACACACACACACACACACACACACACACACACACACACACACACACACACACACACACACACACACACATGGAAGCATGCATGCCTGTAGGCACACACACGCGCACATGCACGGTACGTACACACACCGAAATGTAAGCGCATGCACACACACGCACAGCCCCCTTACCCTTTCCCCTCTCTGTGCATGACTATTTATCTAAGTCTCCATCCCTGGTTGAATGGCAGTCTTTGTTGGTGACTGAAAAGTTTAATGATAGCTGCAGGCCTGATGCATTTGTATCTGTCACTGGAAGACGTTATTCTCAAGCTGAGAGTCTTCCCCATTCTGGCTTGTAGGGGAGAAGGGTTGAAGTTACGGTCAAGCCCCAAATGGGGCTGCCGTCGGTGCATTTTGACCAATCACAACGTCTCCTTCGCCCATATATCAACCAGTGTAGGTGTCAGGTCAGCTGACACCAAGGGATGACACCACACTCTCAAATACACACACACAGACTGCACTGTACACACGTACTGTACATGTTGAGCAGTCTAGCATCTTGTCATGTCCACCAATGATCAAGTTTCATATAGTGCTGACAGTTTACCATGTACTGTCTTCCCAATAGAAATGTGGAAAGCTTCCTTGTACTGTATGTGTTCATGCAGAAGCACCCATTGGCTGAGCTGTTAACATGCAGTAAACAATATATACTTCAGTAGCTGTAGTTTGTCATCTCAAATTATATTGCCTTATGAACCCTACTCTGTAGACACTGCCATGTCTTTGAACTCTTGCATACAGTATGATTCAACTCACTCACATTGACTACATATGAACTGCCCTTAGTGATGGTAAACTCTGTTAGATGATCAACAGTAACCAGAGAATAGGGTGATAGCAAAGGGAAGGAAGAAGCAAAAAAGTGTAATGGTGAATGAATGTGTCAGTAGGAGAGTATACATCATGCAGTTAGACAAAACTTACTAGGGCTCCTTTGCATCAGACAGACACCTTTCATCCAAAAACGAACAAGCATCCTTATAGAACACAACAGGTAATGTGTTAGTGCCTCCACACAGCCACGCTCACACTCCTATGTCCCAGCCCCAGACAAAGTAAAGGTATCTATCTCTGTTGATCTGAAGTCACAGGAACCATTGCCTTCACCCGCCCAGCCATTATCGTGTTATAGATCTAACCCTGTGAGTTAAGTGCCCTGCTAAAAGCATATGTACACAAACATCCCTGAGTGGAATGTGGTGTGAGGCCTTTATCTCCAAGTGAATCACCCATGGAAGAATTTGAATAGAGACAATAAGTTACAGTTGACAGTTTAGGAGGAAATTGTGCAATCGTTTCAACCAGCCAGGGTGTTGTTCAATGGAAAGTGCTTGAAGACAAACATATCTGGAGAAATGAAAACACCAACAGCGTTATGAGTTGTTAAATATATGAACGACAGCTGGGGATGGTAGTGGCTCCAGAGTCTCATCCTGTTGATGGCTGGCTGGGAGCTAGACGCTGGGCTGGGTGCTGGGCGCTGGGCTGGGAGCTGGGCTGGGAGCTGGGCTGGGTGCTGGGCTGGGAGCTGGGCTGAGCTGGGTGCTGGGCTGGGCTGGGTGCTGGGCTGGGAGCTGGGCTGGGAGCTGGGCTGGGAGCTGGGCTGGGAGCTGGACGCTGGGCTGGGTGCTGGGCGCTGGGCTGGGCGCTAGGATGGGAGCTGGGCTGGGAGCTGGGCCGGGAGCTGGACGCTGGGCTGGGTGCTGGGCTGGGAGCTGGGCTGGGAGCTGGACGCTGGGCTGGGTGCTGGGCTGGGAGCTGGGCTGGGAGCTGGGCTGGGAGCTGGGCCGGGCTGGGAGCTGGGCTGGGACACTGGGCTGGGTGCTGGGCTGGGTGCTGGGCTGGGAGCTGGGCCGGGTGCTGGACGCTGGGCTGGGTGCTGGGCTGGGAGCTGGGCTGGGAGTTGGGCACTGGGCTGGGTGCTGGGCTGGGCTGGGAGCTGGGCTGGGAGCTGGACGCTGGGCTGGGTGCTGGGCTGGGCTGGGAGCTGGGCCGGGAGCTGGGCGCTGGGCTGGGAGCTGGGCCGAGAGCTGGGCCGGGGGCTGGACGCTAGGCTGGGTCCTGGGCTGGGAGCTTGGCTGGGAGCTGGGAGCTCGGCTGGTGTTGGGGTGGGGTGGGAAGAAATAGAAGCAGAGGGGAGAAAAGTAACATGAGCCAGTGTGAATGGACTCATTGTTTCTGCAGCTTAATTAGGCGAGACAAGTGAGGCGTGAACAGATTCCCATCATTAGGGCCCTAAAAAGCCCATTAGAATCAATGCCACGCTCTGGTCAGACTCAATGTCTGCCATAGCAGCCCGGGCCAAGCAGGCCACTGGATACGATTACAGCCGCGCGGCTAAAACAAGGCAACTCTATAGCCACACTAACACCCGAGGTAATGCAATTGACGCCGCGTTCTGGAAAAGGGATGAGAGGTGGGCTGGGGTGAAGGGTGTGTGTCTGTGTGTGTGTGTGTGTGTGTGTGTGTGTGTGTGTGTGTGTGTGTGTGTGTGTGTGTGTGTGTGTGTGTGTGTGTGTGTGTGTGTGTGTGCATGCGTGCGTGCGTGTGCGCGTGGTGCATGGGTGTCTGCATGTGCGTGTGTGTGTGTGCGCACATACATGTCTGCATCTGTGTGTGTGTGCAAGTGGGTAGCTGCCTGTGTGTCTGTTTGTGTAGATGTGTCTAGATTGTAGCCGGCAGGGTCCTGATAAACTGATAAACTGCTGGGATTAATGGCCACTTCTGGAGCCCAAGTGGCTCTATCAATACAGGGAAGAGCTGCCCAATCGGCCCATTGATCTGTTGTCTCGCTGGGTGCTGGGTGTAATTCCGGCACCCTGGGCTTGAGTGTTCCACAGAGGGTAGGGGCTGGGGGAGATTGGACTAATGGTGGCGCCATCCATAGACTCTCCTGGATTTGAGTACTCAGCGCATACTGCCTCTATTGCTATATGTGCAGTAACAGACGAGCTGATCCCGTACAGTTGGCGACAGCACAGTAATGCCTGATCAAATTACAGCACATAGAGCTATGGAATTAATATCAATTAATACCAGTTAAACTTGCCCATGAAGGTGATATCCTTTGGGGTAAAGAGGTGTACAGTAGTTATCCATAAAGACATTGACGTTGTGATCCCTGTACATTATACTACATACATGGCAAATCTGTTTGAGTCTAAAGAATCAATGTGGTCTCAGGGCAATTCGTATCATTCTGTATGTAAATTTGTAACACTCCGTTGAGTATGATATGTTACGTTACATTATGAATGGAATAGCGGTCGTACGATATCATACCAATTAGAGGACGTATAGTATTATACATATTACCCGGTCATACAATAGCATATGAATTGGAGACCAGGTTGCTTGTTGCCATAATAACAAATGAGAATTACGTTGGCTGTTAGTGGAACTAATGACAAAGGTTTGGAGAATGAAAACAACGAAGATTGGGTCAATTTACATAGCAGGTGGAACATGTTAGACGGTAGCGGATTACACCAACCCATCCTCTCAACCATCCTCTCAACCATCCTCTCAACCATCCTCTCAACCATCCTCTCAACCATCCTCTCAACCATCCTCTCGACCATCCTCTCGACCATCCTCCCTACTTTCATTTTTAATCGTAACTAGACTATTACATAATGTACATACTGTATGTCTCTAAGGCCAGGCTGAAAGAATGAGTCTGTACAATTTTATCTGTCGGTTTTTTCCACGTGAAATATGCCAGGATTTTGTGTGAGACTAACTGACAACAAGAACATGGCTTCTGTCATAACAACAGTAGCACTTCTCTAATCCCCAGTTGTCAGAGCTAAGCATCATACCTTTCTATATGAGATAGTCCCCAGTAAAATCCCAATTTATTGTTCCATGGTGCATGACAGTCATGCATAGATACCATCACAGACAACAAGGGAGGGATGGAGAGGGAGAGAAATGAAGGGAGGCCCGAGAAAAGGCGAGAGAGATTGAGACGGAGGGAGAGAGGGAGGAGGGAGGCAGCCTTTATCTGCTCACCTCAGGCTGTTGTTTTTGCTCCACGGTGGCAGTCTGTGGTGGAGGGATCTCACACACTGACTGAATGGTCCCTGACCACACACACACACACTCATGGTTTGCAAGATACCACACACACACACACAAGTGCACACACAGAAAACCACATCTCTCCTAATGCCCTGAAGCCACATAGGGAGAAAGAGAGTGAAAGAGAGAAGAGGGTGAGATAGGGGCAAAGAGAGTGAAAGAGAGAGGAGGGTGAGATAGGGGCAAAGAGAGTGAAAGAGAGAGGAGGGTGAGATGGGGGCAAAGAGAGTGAAAGAGAGAGGAGGGTGAGATAGGGGCAAAGAGAGTGAAAAAGAGAGAAAGAGAGAGGTGAGATGGGGAAAGAGAGAGTGAAAGAGAGAGGAGGGTGAGATAGGGGCAAAGAGAGTGAAAGAGAGAGGAGGGTGAGATGGGGGCAAAGAGAGTGAAAGAGAGAGGAGGGTGAGATGGGGGCAAAGAGAGTGAAAGAGAGAGGAGGGTGAGATGGGGCAAAGAGAGTGAAAGAGAGAGGAGGGTGAGATGGGGCAAAGAGAGTGAAAGAGAGAGGAGGGTGAGATGGGGGCAAAGAGAGTGAAATAGAGAGGAGGGTGAGATGGGGGCAAAGAGAGTGAAATAGAGAGGAGGGTGAGATGGGGGCAAAGAGAGTGAAAGAGAGAGGAGGGTGAGATGGGGCAAAGAGAGTGAAAGAGAGAGGAGGGTTAGATGGGGGCAAAGAGAGTGAAAGAGAGAGGAGGGTGAGATGGGGGCAAAGAGAGTGAAAGAGAGTAGGGTGAGATTGGGGTAAAGAGAGTGAAAGAGAGAAGAGGGTGAGATAGGGGTGAAATTACTATAAAGACAAGAAGTAGAGAAATAGAGACAAAAATAGGTATTAAGAGAGACTGACAGAGAGAAAAGACGAGGTAGAAAGAGAGAAACATATTGCGAGAGAGCGAGAGAGGTAGGCAGGTAGTTTGGCGCCTTCACTCTGCCCAGTGCCCCCCGGTGCAGGAGATAAAGGCCTGCTGAATATTTCATGTCTTTGACTGACAGCTCCTCGGGGTCTTAGGAGAGCCATGGCGCCCACTTTACAGCCCAGAGGAATCTCCCAGACAACCTCAACACACATCATGTGATAACACACACACACAAAGACGCAGACACATACACGGCAGACACACACATGCACGGATGCGCATGCAGACGACACATACACACAATTCACTCCAGGCCCTGTCACCCTACCGCTATGTCTGGTGCTTAGGTGTACCAGCGGTCATCAGGTTCCAGGTATGTTTGGCATTGTGTGACTTTCAAATGTTCTTATGATTTTAAGCACATCCTTTGTAACTTGAATTGTTTCCACTCGTTAAAATACATCTGATTAATCAATTCATTATTAATGCATGATAGAGTAGACAACATGAAATCAAATAATTATTTGTCACATGCTCCAAATACAACAGTGCAACTGTCAGCAGACCTTACCGTGAAATACTTACTCACGGGCCCTTAACCAACAATGCATGAGTTCAGGAGCCCGTAAAACGGCGGCCATCCCCACCGGCGCCATTCTCTAAAATCAATAGGAACTGTTTTGTTAACAGGAAGTCACATGCTGGTTCTCTTGGTCTCTGATCAACATGTTGTCAAAACTACAAGCATGTGTCTTCGTCTTCACATTCCCTAAACCACGTCTTCAACAATGTGCTGTATTTACCAAGCTCTCTCAACATTACCCTACACTACAGTACGTCACCTCTCATGTTATACTTAGTAAATCACCTCATAATCCTTTCTCACCTTAAAATTCTTTCCATCGGTTACCTCCTGAGTCTTTCAGAGGTGAATGAAACGCCTATTTGATTAAAGTTTGACCAGGAATGACAGTTATGTCTTATATAATCACAGTGAGTGTGATCATGTGGGCTTTTGAAGGGCTAACGGCAGAGCCATGCTACGGTAGTGTGTTGGAGTGAAATTACACTTGGCAGCCATGTCACATTTTCCAAAAAGCTCTCTGTGATTCTCTGACAAAAAGTGTGCTCCTAAGACATTAGATCCTTTTCTTTCTTCCTTATTAGGAGGGAGCTCGGGTCAAGGTAATTTTCTGACAGTACTGGCAGCACTACTCACTAGCAGGGAATCTGCAGTAAATCAAAGAGAAATCCCTCCTAACTCTCCCTCCTATGCCTCTCCCTACACTTCCCAGGATCCATCTCTTCTCCCATTAGGATGCATGGAGAGGCTCCTAAGCCTGAATCCCAAGGAACCGTTTCCCCGCCCCGCTGTCACATCTGACCACTCGGCCCCTGATGAGATCATTGTCTGCAGATTGCTTCCCCGTGAGGCCCCTTGGCACCCGGCTGTGTCTGGTGTGTGTGATGTGTGCTGCGTCTGGGGACCAGGCAGGCGGTTCCTCTAATCATCCCTGACACCAGTGGCTCCGCCCCTCCTAGGCCCCCACTGCCTGCCTGCCCCGGCTCAGTCTAGCCAGCCCAGCTAACTCCAAACACACCTTCCTCTTCCATCCTCTGTCCAATTGGTCTGACTGACAGATCAGCCACTCATGGGCCACAACCAGGCCCAATCACTCTCGCTCATTGACGGAAAATGGCTTCCAGAGCTGCATGTGCCGAAGGAATTAGTTCCCAGTGAGAGCTCATCCAGAGGTCAGATAAAATTGGTGAGGGAGAGGGGGTGTATCCTGTACCATACACCCCCTCCCCCTCTCCCATCATCCCTCCTTCTTTACAGGAAGAGGAAGTCAGGGGTCTGGTCTAAACAAACTCAGGATGTTGAGCAGCGTGGGGCTTCAGAGCTTTGCTTCCACTGAGGATCAAATCAGTCCCACATCCCCATCATTCGCAGGAGAAAGAGACAGAGATATCGAGGACGTAGGTCGGGGTGCTTTGTAAGAATCCGAAGGGAAGTGGGCAATCTACCTTTACCATCAGTCCTATTAGCCAACATACAATAATTGGATAACAAAATAGACGAGCTACGCTCACAAAAATCCTACCAATGGGACATTAAAAACTGTAATATCTTATGTTTTACCGAGTTGTGGCTGAACGACGTGATGGATTAAAATACAGCTGCTGGGGTTTACACTGCACCAGCAAGATAGAATAGCAGCTTCTCGTAAGAAAAGGGGTGGCGGTCTGTGTATATTTGCAGACAACAGCTAGTGCACAAAATGTAATATTAAGGAAGTGTTGAGGTTTTGCTCGCCTGAGGTAGAGTATCTCATGATAAGCTGTAGACCACACTATTTACCAAGAAAGTTTTCATCTATATTATTCGTAGCTGTCTATTTACCCCGACAAACTGATGCTGGTACTAAGTCCACACTCAATGAGCTGTATAAGGCCATAAGCAAACAGGAAAATGCTCATCCAGAGGCGGCGCTCCTAGTGGCCAGGGAATTTAATACAGGGAAACTTAAATCTAGACCAACTTTACTCCACACACAGAGACACGTACAAAGAGACACGTACAAAGCTCACCCTCGCCCTCCATTTGGCAAATCTGACCATAAATCTATCCTCCTGATTCTTGCTTACAACAAAAACTAAAGCAGGAAGCACCGGTGACTCGGTCAATATTGAAGCGGTCAGATGACGCAGATTCTAAGATACAGGACTGTTTTGCTGGCACAGACGGGAATATGTTCTGGGATACACCACATCAATCACTGGCTTCATCAATAAGTGCATCGATGATGTCGTCCCCACAGTGACCGTACGTACAGTACATACCCCAACCAGAAGCCATGGATTACAGGCAACATCTGCACTGAGGGGATGGGTAGAGCTGCCACTTTCAAGGAGAGGTACTCTAACATTCACAAGGACGATTACCAGGACGTGTATTCCAAGCATGCGCTGACCAACTGGCAAGTGTCTTCACTGACATTTTCAACCTAATATTAATAATATGCATGTCAATCTCTCCTGGCTGAAAGTGGAGGAGAGATCACTACTTTTATTTATGAGAGGTATTGACATGTTGAATGCACCGAGTATGTCTAAACTACTGGCATACAACTCGGACACCCATGCATACCCCACAAGACATGCCACAAGAGGTCTCTTCACAGTCCGCAAGTCCAGAACAGACTACGGGAGGCACATACTACAACATAGAGCCATGACTACATGGAACTCTATTCCACATCAAGTAACTGACGCAAGCAGTAAAATAAAAAATTTAAAAAAAAAAAAAGATTTTAAAAAACACCTTATGGAACAGAGGGGACTATGAAGCAACACAAACTTTGGCGCATACGCACACACACACACACACACACACACACACACACACACACACACACACACACACACACACACACACACACACACACACACACACACACACACACACACACACACACACACACACACACACATACACGCACACACACACAAACACACACACACACACATACGATAACATACGCACTATACATAAACATGGATTTAGTACTGTAGATACAGTGCCTTGCGAAAGTATTCGGCCCCCTTGAACTTTGCGACCTTTTGCCACATTTCAGGCTTCAAACATAAATATATAAAACTGTATTTTTTTGTGAAGAATCAACAACAAGTGGGACACAATCATGAAGTGGAACGACATTTATTGGATATTTCAAACCTTTTTAACAAATCAAAAACTGAAAAATTGGGCGTGCAAAATTATTCAGCCCCGTTACTTTCAGTGCAGCAAACTCTCTCCAGAAGTTCAGTGAGGATCTCTGAATGATCCAATGTTGACCTAAATGACTAATGATGATAAATACAATCCACCTGTGTGTAATCAAGAGATACACCAGTATCTCTACTTGCACATCATCATCTGCTCATTTATCAGTCCAGTGTTAATCTGCTAAATTGTAATTATTCGCTCCTATGGCCTATTTATTGCCTACCTCCTCATGCCTTTTGCACACATTGTATATAGACTTCATTTTCTCTACTGTGTCATTGACTTGTTTATTGTGTGATTGGCTTGTTTATTGTTTACTCCATGTGTAACTCTGTTGTTGTCTGTGTCACACTGCTTTGCTTTATATTGGCCAGGTCGCAGTTGCAAATGAGAACTTGTTCTCAACTAGCCTGTCTGGTTACATCTCAAGACATCAGTCAGGAAGTTAAAGCTTGGTCGCAAATGGGTTTTCCAAATGGACAATGACCCGAAGCATACTTCCAAAGTTCTGGCAAAATGGCTTAAGAACAATAAAGTCAAGGCATTGGGGCAGAACTGAAAAAGCTTGTGCGAGCAAGGAGGCCTACAAACCTGACTCAGTTACACCAACTCTGTCAGGAGGAATGAGCCAAAATCCACCCAACTTATTGTGGAAAGCTTGTGGAAGGCTACCTTGAACGTTTGATCCAAGTTAAACAATTTAAAGGCAATGCTACCAAATACTAATTTGAGTGCATGTAATCTTCTGACCCACTGGGAATGTGATGAAAGAAATAAAAGCTGAAATAAATTATTCTCTCATATCATTCTGACATTTCACATTCTTAAAATAAAGTGGTGACCCTAACTGACTTAAAACAGGGACTTTTTACTAGGATTAAATGTCAGGAATGATGAAAAACTGAGTTTAAATGTATTTGGCTAAGGTGTATGTAAACGTCCGACTTCAGCTGTACATATTACCTCAATAACCTCGACTAACATGTGCCCCCCCCGCTCATTGACTCTGTACTGGTACCCCCTGTATATAACCTCGCTACTGATATATTACTGCTGCTATTTAACTATTTGTTTTTTACTTATCCATATTTTACTTTACACTTATTTCTTAAAACTGCATTGTTGGCTAATGTTATAGCCTCTTGTGTGACTCAAGTTACTGTGTATATTTGTCCCTGTTAAAACTTCTTAACTCCACCCGACACGCAGGCGTCCCATCGAGCCATCTGGAAATGCAAATGTGCTACGCTAAATGCTAATAGCACTCGTTAAAACTCAAACGTTCATTAAAACACACATGCGGGGTACTGAATTAAAGCTCCACTCGTTGTAAATCCAGCCAACAAGTCAGATTTTAAAATGCTTTTCGGCGAAAGCATGAGAAGCTATTATCTGATAGCATGCAACACCCCGAAATACCTGAAGGGGACGTAAACAAAATAATTAGTATAGCCGGCGCTACACAAAACGCAGAAATAAAATATAAAACATTCATTACCTTTGACGATCTTCTTTGTTGGCACTCCTAGATGTCCCATAAATATCACTATTGGGTATTATTTTCGATTAAATCGGTCCATATATACCCTAAATATCGATCTATGAAAAGTGTGTGATACAGGAAAAAAGACCGTTTTAAAATGCAACGTCATTTTTTTAAATTAAAAAAGTTGATGATAAACTTTCACAAAACACTTTGAAATTCTTTTGTAATCCAACGTTAGGTATTAGTAAACGTTAATAATCTATCAAATTGATCACGGGGCGATGTGTATTCAATAACTCCACGTCTTGAACTCATGGTCGAAAATTTCTCATCCAAAACATCCTGTCGGAGACCGGAAGGAATGGGCTCTCTCTTACTCGTTTGACCAAGAAACAAAGCCCAGGCAATTGACAAGACGGGCGACATCGTGTGGAAGCTGTAGGACTTGCAATCTCAGCCCCATGTAATTTGGTTTCCCATAGACAATACATGCAAGTGAAGTGACGCATGGAAGTGACGCATGGATATCCCAGTTTTCGGTGATCAGTTTTTCTTGCGCTTTTCGATGAAACACAGGCTCTGTTATAGTCACAGCCGTGATTTAACCAGTTTTAGAAATGTCAGAGTGTTTTCTATCCACACATACTAATCATATGCATATACTATATTCCTGGCATGAGTAGCAGGACGCTGAAATGTTGCGTGATTTTTAACAGAATGTTCGAAAAAGTAGGGGGTAGGCTTAACAGGTTTTAAAGTGCTAAATCATTACTCCTGTCAAAATATCATTGTTATTTACAGAAGAAGTCAGTGAACTTAGTGTTTCGCAGCGTAAATCATTTTCTAATTGAAATATCTAACACCTGAGTTCACTCCACCCCTAGAGAGATTTGATTGGCTGCAAAGGGATTCAACTGTCTTCCCCTAATTCCTGGCCTCCATGTTCTGTCTGTTGGAGACGATGTTGATGGAGAATTATGTGATGTTTGTTTTAGTTTGGGGCGAGAACATATTCCGCGCTGTGAAGGTGACATGGCAGGGTGAGTTATGTGTCGTGAGGGGAGGAAATGTGAGCCTTTAAACCTTTTGAAGTGATTCCCTCACTGTCCTGCTGGCCTCAGGCAAGGCTTGTTTGAACACACTGTAGAGGGGCAAAGGGAAGACATGGAAACAAAGTGATTTGTGTGGTGTATTGTGAGACATGTGGCCGTAACCTTAACTTGTAAACCCAAATTGCATTTAATGAAATGCTTAACATGCAGTTCTAGTGCATCGCAGTCAAGCTAAGAGATGTATCCAGTAGCATGCCCTTTAATTTGGAAAGGTATAATAAAAAATGTAATGTAAATTCCTCACAAATGTTAATGTTATATTGTCATTAATTGCTTGTTCTACAGTGATAACCCAAATAAACCCAAAGTAATTATTCACCTGTTATAACCTGACCATTTTGTGAGAATTGCCTTGAGATATGAGTCTGGGTTAAACTAGCAGATGTCACTTTGCGTAACAACAATAGTCTTTTAACTAGCTGTACGCCGCCTGTGAGTACAGTAGCTTATTATGCTGTCTGGTGAATAACCTGACTCTACTGCCACCGATTCAAAGTTCACATTGGGGACATGACCTCAGAGGTAAATGGTGTGCACCCTCTCCTCTCTGAGACAAAAGCTAATGATGCAGAAAACAGACAGGGACTTTCCTGCCATGCAGCCTGACTATCTCCCAATGCTGTGGCTTGTTGGAGGGTCTGGTAAGAAGGAATAATAATAAAATCATCCATCATGCACATGGGACTGGGAAAACACCCAGTGAAGTGATGCTAGGCTAGAGAAACAATCATATGCACTATGGGCTCTCAGGCACTCCCAGGGCCAGGCTGTGCTGTCTGCTGGCTGAGGATCTTGTGCCTGTCTTGGAGCCTCTCCAGAGTGAAGAAGAGCCCCGGTAATTACAATGGGAGGCATGAGGAGTCATTACAAGTCATGTCCCAGGCAGGGTAGACAGTGACCTCTCCCAAATCGCACCAAACTGGAACCATACATCACCCCTTCATCCTCACACCCTCTCATTTGGAACATTTGGAAGCCCTGGGGTTTTGGCAAGGAGAGATGGAGCTACATGTGTGTATGTGGATGTAAAAGTGCCTCGTGCTCTGTTTCTCTGTGTACAGTGGAGGGAGTCCCATGAGTAAGCATCAGCATGTGTGTGGAGCGGAGCGGCACGATTCTCCCCTCCTCTCTCTGCTCTCTGTCTCCTTCACCTCATCACCCCTCTCACTCTCTCTCATCGGAGGGAAGGTAAGGAAGCGGATGGAGCATCGCAGCCTGGTTTATTTAGCGGACAGGGGTTCAGAGTTGAAAGGGAAGTGGGTGTGTGGTGGGGAGATGGAGGGAGGAAGGGAGGAGGGGTGATGTGTGAGCAGGGGAGTGTGTGGTGTGGTGGGCGTGGGAGAGAGGGATGAGATGGGACCACATATCTCTAATGGAACGTTATGTTTGACATGGGGGCTGGCTGATGTAGGAGGAGGATGGTGGGGATTCCTGGAGTTTGGCTGACACACACACACTCACACACATCCCCCTGAAGTGTGCCCCTCCGTGTCAGCCGAGTGGCGCTGTGCTTTGATCTCAGCTCCGCGGGTCAGAAATATCTCCCTCTCTCTCTCTCTCTCTCTCTCTCTCTCTCTCTCTCTCTCTCTCTCTCTCTCTCTCTCTCTCTCTCTCTCTCTCTCTCTCTCTCTCTCTCTCTCTCTCTCTCTCTCTCTCTCTCTCTCTCTCTCTCTCTCTCTCCACCTCCCTCCAGCCATCTGCCTGCCAGGGAAGAGGCTCGACTGCCTCAGGGTGTTTAGGTTTAGGATGGATCCTAATTTCCTCTTCTAATCATGACATCGTCCTGCCTGAATAGGTTAAAAATGTTGCCAAGATATTCTCCGCTTCCTCACTCCAGCAGGGCCCAAATTAGACACATTACATACTTCCCCAGTGTGAGATAATATTTAACCCATTTCCTCGCTGAAAAACAGTAAATGTGTGTGTGTGTGTGTGTGTGTGTGTGTGTGTGTGTGTGTGTGTGTGTGTGTGTGTGTGTGTGTGTGTGTGTGTGTGTGTGTGTGTGTGTGTGTGTGTGTGTGTGTGTGTGTGTGTGTGTGTGTGTGTGTGTGTGTGTGTGTGTGCATATGCACGTGTGTATCAGTGCAGGCTGCTGAGTGGAGGACAGATCATAATAATGCTTGGAAGGGAGCAAATTGAATGACATCAAACCACATGGAAACCATGTGTTTGATACCATTCCACTAATTCGTCTCCAGCCCTTCCTCCCCAATTAAGGTGCCACCAACCTCCTTTGGTGTGTATATGACTGTGTTTGTCGTATGTGGCCACAAACTAGCATGCCCCATATGGTGGGATCAGATTCTGAGGTAATTCAATAGTGGAGAATAAGTTGAGTTGAGCTCCTCCCCCATCACGGACATGATTAAAGACTTGACTGATTAGAGGTGAAGAGTGGCCATGGCCCACTCAGCTTGTCAATAACAGTTATACTCACCTCAATGCTGTTCTGACCAGCCTGTCTCTCTGTCCCCACCACCCACTAACCATTCTCCATCTGAAACATAACGCCTATCTGTCATGCATTTGACAGTTTACAGTTGATACACATCAATAGTTCAAATTTTATACTCAGGTTAAATACAGTATTTGCTAAATGTGAATACTAGTATTTGCAACAGAACATTTTTTTTTAAATGCATTGAATTGATAGTTTTTCACCAAACTTTGACAGTGTGCAATCAGCCCTTCTCAGTCCAGCGTGTATGGCACAGGTTCAAAACCCAGCGGCTTTGTTTCGACCAGAATCTCTCCAGGGCCTTGTGAGTAATGAGAGGCCTAAATTAGAATCCTAACTCTTCATTTCAGTTGCGCCTGTGCTCGGCCATCAACTAAACAATACAACAATGACACTTACATAATTCAAGCCCTGAGAAATGTGTCCATATTGCCACAATGAGTGTGGTTCAAGAAGTAGCAAGGCCACAAGATATGACTGTCTTTCATCCCAGATCTCATACACAATTGACTCATGTTAAACGCAAGGTCTCTGGTCATAAATGCCGGAGCGCACAGTTTTCCACAGCAGGTCAAGCACACATGATTTATTTGATTTTAGCAATGTTGAACTGCAAATGCAGAGTCTGTACTCGCATCACAAAGACATGATGACATGATAAAGAGAGAACTGCAAATTATACATACCAATCATCATAACATATGTATAGACTCTCCATCTCCTACTATTTTATCTAGATGTTGCATGAAAAGGTATGTGGGTATGTATGGAGGAGTGGGATGAAGAATAGTGCATCCATAAAGATTTTCAGCTCAAACAACCATGTGTTTTCCATAAAATCATACTTCACAGGATTTTTATGACAGGGGTGTTGCTTCGAGATCTCTCTGAGGCAGTATCTGTAGCCCGTCCCTGAAGGCAACACACAATACTCAAGGCCTGAAAGACAGCATGACATAGCAGCACCAGTTAAGGAGAGGAATGTTCCGGCTTCTTCTGCCAAACTACATGAGGAGAATCCAGTCCAGTTCCTTTTTGTAGTTCTGGTGTTTTGCGTGAGGAGAAAACATGCTTGAAAACAGGAATAAATTAGAAATGGAACTAAATGAAAGCGTAATGATATTTCAACATGTGTGGTTTGTTTAATATTAGTACTAGTCGATCCCAATGCGCTGCATTGAGTTCTGTGACTTCATAATATGTTCTTTCACAAAATGCTACTTTTTGTATCACAGTTTTTTAACTCATAATTATGGACAGCATGTAGAATGCAGATCAAGTAGACTATATTCCCTAAATATAGTATATATATTCTATATTCCCTAAATATACTATATACATACTGTATTCCCTCTTGGGATAAGATTTTCTTGTACATTATAATAAACTTGTGCCTGACAGCATTGAGAATGCTTTCTACAAATTAAGAGTTTATTTACAAAACGGTATATACACCAATTTTTCACATTTGGGTTTTTTGCATCATAAATGATTGCTTATGGGTACCTTTATGTGCATATAAAATATTGCTGTTCTCAGATTTAGAATTCATAGCTTTTAGAAGTGTATTAAAATCAGTTGCAAAACGCTATGTCAATTTCTTAGCTGGAATGTGATGTTATATATGCTGTATATTTAACATATAAATTAAACCCATCATAAATCCAGCTTCATTCTATAGTGCAGGGGTATTCAACTCTTACCCTACGAGGTCCGGAGCCTGTTGGTTTTATGTTCTACCTGAAAGTAGATTTCACCCACCTGGTGTGTCAGGTCCAAATCAGTCCCTAATTAGAGGGGAACAATGAAAAAAAGCAGTGGAACTGGCTTCGAGGTCCAGAGTTGAGTTTAAGGGCTCTACTGTTTAGTTAGAGATAGACCTTGTCCCAAATTACACCCTATTCCCTATATATTGCACTTCTTTTGGCCAGACCCCAGATATCATATAACTGTATAGATTTTTTTTTAAATATAGATTTTTATATTGATGTCACAAATGTGAATCATTTGTCCAGTTATTTAATAAAAATGTAATTATTTGTCGAATTTGACTATGTGAAACCTTGCAGTGCTTCTTTTTCTCTGAGAGGGAGGCAGATATATCTTGTTTTGCAACCAAATGTGATTGTTTTTCCCACTGAAATGAAACCATCTAGTGGTAGGTTTCAAACGAATACATCTGTCATTTAACAACTGCATGCCATGATTAGATGTGGGAAAAACACACCAATCTCTTTCATAAGTTCTTTGAACAAAAAAGAGCAAATTTCCCAACATTTCTGAAAATGGATGTATAGTATTTTAGAAAGAAACTCTTCAAATATCAAGTCATATATGTGGCCTGATCCATTCATGTTGGAAATATATATATACATGTATATATATATTATATATACTGTATATATATATGAATTTAGTCATGTCACATACAGCGAAAGACACTCACTCATTCATTGTGCTGAATTAGCATTGAGCAGGAGAGATAGTTTTATTGAGAAAAGCAGAAGGAAGTTTCAGTAGCATTTAGCATGTACAATACATAACCTTTCAAGTTTGTTTTACATTAGGAAATAGGAGAATGATAGTGTGCATGAACTCGGCATGTACTAACCTTTATAGGGGGATAACAGAGGGGTACAGGGAACATACAGCCGTTTGCAGTCTCTTATCTTCATCTTTCACTCACTACGGAACCTCTGGAGTTTACACTCCATATGTTTTAGGAAGCAGATAGTCCCAAAAGAACATCCAAAATGACAAACTGCTGGTAAGACCAGCCTGTTGAGCAAGTTAACATGATTCATCTATGCTAGTAAGTCGTAGAACCCAGTAAACATAACTTTTTTTTACATGCCATCATCTAGAATCTATCACATATACCAAACAAACCATTCATTTTGTTCCACTATCTATTTGTGTGTTTACCTTTGACAGTCGTGTGTACCCTTTGAGTGAAAGATGAGAGAAAAGGTCGGAGGGAATTGAATTCTTTGTAGCCTGCTGTTCCCAGTCTCTATGGCGTAGACAGCTGGGCGCCCTGTACAGTTAAGATCACAGGCCTTGATAACCTGGCCCTTGATTTATGGACAGCATGAGCTTTTGCAATCACCTAATGAGGGAAACTAGAGTGTTTACATGTTTATTAAATAGCTAGAACCAGCTGGGACTGGTCGAGCAGACAGCATCTATAATAATATTTCTGTTTCCGTCACAGCCCACCTTAACCCCATGCTGGACAGTTTGGTCTCACTGAATCAGATGGCTTTGAATAAAGAGAGAAAGCGAGGCTGTTTGGCTGTTAGCTGTGTGGATGGTTGATTTGAAGAACACCTCACAGTCAATGTGGCACCATGAGTAATTGAGGGATGGCATGGCCACTTTGGTGCTGAAAATACCTGTAACCCTGTTTCACAGTTGTGGTTATTGTAGCAGCTACAATGTCGCTATTGAAGTCACTGTTGCGAAGAGGTACTTCTGTTTACAACTTTCCTCTAATTGGAGGGCTTTGCATCAAGAATGACCTCAATGTATTAGAAATAGAAATGGTAAGCAGTTTGTGCATAATTTGTTGACTACTTTTTGTTCCAAGTAACCTTGCAGTGTTGTGTTAAAGGCTGTACCCTCTAGTTTTCCTGCCAAAGGTACTATAAGGAAAGCGTCACGGTTCGAGGAACAACAATAATACCAGTGATACTAAACTGGATTTTCCTGAAAACAGAATGCCCTTTGATGGGGTCAGCCTGGGAAAAAAAGAAAGGATCACAAATCGATAAAGGGGAAAAGAACACAAACCTGCATGTTTTCTTCCTCTTTGGCCAGGCATACATATTTTACGATCTACAACAGTCCTGTTGTCGGTTTCCCCCCCTGAACGAAATACTTTGCTGTTCTCATTACAGGAGGTCATGCAAAGTTTTCTCAGTAGGGGCCTGTCTACCCCGAGGCTGTTCTCAGCCAGAGAAGCCTGGAACTCACATGGTACTGTACTCACAGCCAGCCCTTGGCTTCAGTTACCGGGACTTAAATGTTTAACAGCTCTCAGTCGACTAACATAAACAAGCTACTTGCAGGCTCTTTTTTGGGACACGTAAAGACACTTTCAGGAACAGTGCTCGCTGGAAATTATATCTTGTAATCCCTGCTCTTCGTGCCTCTCTTAAAAGTGC
Organism: Oncorhynchus keta; assembly: GCF_023373465.1. Lineage (NCBI taxonomy): Eukaryota > Metazoa > Chordata > Actinopteri > Salmoniformes > Salmonidae > Oncorhynchus > Oncorhynchus keta. The sequence goes on from NC_068426.1 coordinate 27,065,296, forward strand.
GAGTAGGAACAAGTGGGGGTCATGCTTTTTACTGCAGTGGCGACAGGGGGGCTTTCGCTGCACTCGTACCAACCCCCTCCCTCTCTCTCTTGCCTTCGTCTGTTCCCCCGGCCTGCCGAGATGAAGACGAGACCCCACCACCGCCCTTCAAACCTAGCCCTCCACCTCATCCTCCACCCCCTCTCTCCTCCTGGCCCTTCCCATCACAGTCTCTGGAATACCTCAGCACCTGGGAAAGATTCCCTGCAATCCAAAAAAGTTAATGCACAACAGACGCCCTTTCTCCATTTGGCCTTGTAAAACCTTTGCACACCAATTCCTCTTTCCATCAGAGCGATGTAATTGTCCGTTTTCTTTAAAGAAACGGGGGTAGCAGCCGAGTGGTCATGAAGGCTTCCAGAGCAGCATGTCTGTCAACCAGCCAGAACCACTGACCTACAACCACTGGCTCTGGGGGGGTTATAGAGTATGTTAGTCCACTGGCTCTCGGGGGTTATAGAGTATGTTAAACCACTGGCTCTTGGGGGTTAAAGAGTATGTTAGTCCACTGGTTCTTGGGGGTTATAGAGTATGTTAAAACACTGGCTCCCTCCCTGGGGTTATAGAGTATGTTAAACCACTGGCTCTTGGGGGCGGGGGTTATAGAGTATGTTAAAACACTGGCTCTTGAGGGTAGGCATGGCCCTCAATATGAGAGTTCAAGATTACATTGATTTGACAATGTTCCTTTGTATTCCTTTGTACACAAAAAACTATTGTACAATTTCACATAACTAGTTCATCTCATACTCATCCTTCAGATATTTGTTTGACCAAATATTCCCTCTTACAGCAATAACAGAAACATGAAAGAAATCCACTCCACATTCATCACAACTCAGTTAGTTACTCAGTTAGTTTAGTAACTATAGTCACAGACCTTCAAAGTCCTGCTGTGTTTTGGGTAGTCATTTTCCCTCTTAGGGATTAGCACCTAGAGCTACAGGCACATTTATGTCTCATCCAATCACCAACGGCGCTTAATAAATCCAGACCTTGGGTGTACTGAAACCAGAAACACACTCCCCCTATGGATCTAACACTAATGGTTCCTACAGGCCCCCACCCCCTATTCACACACACACACACACACACACACACACACACACACACACACACACACACACACACACACACACACACACACACACACACACACACACACACACACACACACACACACACACACACACACACACACACAGCAGCCATGGCAGCAGATTAACACAGGCTCTGTTCACGGCAGTGCGACCTTGGGACACCACCAGCGCCAGACCTAGTCTCCAGCTACTCCCTCAGAGGTGGCGTGGAAAGGCAGCCGGCGCTCCCAACAAGTCTCTGCCCCAGCAAATCACTCATTTTCATACAATTACCTCCCTCTCCCTTCCTGCGCATGGCTGGGTGCGAGTGTCGCCCGTCTGCCTGCCATTGTGTGCTAATTTTAGGCCCATTATTTGAAGTAACAAATGTGTGCCGGGCAGAGTCACTTTCACATTAATACATTGCACCCGAGGGGAAGTCTTCCCCCAGCTATGGATCAAAGGTCCCCTCTATTGTATGCAACTTCCTGTTTCCCTTTTTAGTTGCAGGTTGTTGTTTTTTCTCGCCCTGCTCCTCCTGTTGGTTCACAGCCCACAGCACTGAACCTCCTCAGACGACGCCATGACGGACAAGCGTGAGAATCTGACCTTTCACTCCTCGGCGGCGTGAGGGAACAGGTGATTTGTGGGAAGAAGAACAGGAGGTGACAAGAGGAGAGCTCATGATCCTCACATATATCTTGGGTCGCAGGGTAAAATCTGTTTTCCATTGTCTTATTCTCAGTGGAGGAGGTCATTTATGGCAAAACACCTCATCATACTGAATATCTGTGGTTCATCGGCTGGCCGCAGTGTTTCATGTTAGATGATTTAAGACAAAGTTGCCTTGGCCTCATGCGGAAGTCTTTTCCAAGTGAGTTTAATCTCATAAATTGAACAATATACTGTATGTTATATTAAAGGTACCAAAACATTTCTGCAGCATTGAAGGTCCCCAAGAACACAGTGGCCTCCATAATTCTGAATTGGAAGAAGTTTGGAACGACAAAGACTCTTCCTAGAGTTGGCCGCCCGGCCAAACTGAGCATTCGAGTGAGAAGGGCCTTGGTCATGGAGGTGCCAAGAACTCGATAGTCACTCTGACAGAGCTCTAGAGCTCTTCTGTGGAGATGGGAGAACCTTCCAGAAGGACAACCATCTCTGCAGCAGTCCACCAATCAGGCCTTTATGGTAGAGTGGCCAGACGGAAGCCACTCCTCAGTAAAAGGCACATGACAGCCCACTCTCTCACCATGAGAAGCAAGATTCTCTGGTCTGTGAAAACCTCGTGCCATCCCTACGGTGGAGCATGGTGGGGGCAGCATCATGCTGTGGGGATGTTTTTCAGCAGCAGGGATTGGGAGGCTATTCAGGATCGAGGCAAAGATGAACGGAGCAAATTACAGAAAAACCTGCTCCAGAGCTCTCAGGACCTCAGACTTAGGGCGAAGGTTCACCTTCCAACAGGACAACGACCCTAAGCACACAGTGGCTTCGAGACAAGTCTCTGAATGCCCTTGAGAGGCCCAGCCAGAGCCCAAACTTAAACTTGATCAAACGTCTCTGGAGAGACCTGAAAATGCTGTGCAGCAATGCTCCCCATCCAACCTGACAGAGCTTGAAAGGATCTGCAGAGAAGAATGGGAGAAACTCCCCAAATACAGGTGTGCCAAGCTTGTGGTGTCTTACACAAGAAATCGCTGCCAAAGGTGATTCAACAAAATACTGAGTAAAGGGTCTGAATACTTGTGTAAATGTAATATTGAATGTTTTACATTTTTAATAAATTAGCAAACATTTCTAAATACCTGTTTTTGCTTTGTCATTACGGGGTATTGCGTGTATATTGATGAGGGGGGAAACAATTTAATTAAAAAAATTGTCTTTTTTTAATTTTTAATTTTACTTCCCTTTTTTCTCCCCAATTCCGTGGTATCCAATTGTTAGTACTATCTTGTCTCATCGCTACAACTCCCGTATGGGCTCGGGAGAGACGAAGGTTGAAAGTCATGCGTCATCGATACACAACCCAACCAAGCCGCACTGCTTTTTAACACAGAGCGCATCCAACCCGGAAGCCAGCCGCACCAATGTGTCGGAGGAAACACCATGCACCTGGCAAAATTGGTTAGCGCGCACTGCGCCCGGCCCGCCACAGGAGTCGCTGGTGCGCGATGAGACAAGGATATCCCTACCGGCCAAGCCCTCCCTAACCCGGACGACGCTATGCCAATTGTGCGTCGCCCCACGGACCTCAGAGCCTCGGCGCGACCCCAGGGTCTCTGGTGGCACAGCTGGCGCTGCAGTACAGCACCCTTAACCACTGCGCCACCCGTGAGGCTTTAAAATAATTCTTTAACCTAACAAAATGTGAAAAAAGTCAAGGGGTCTGAATACTTTCCGAAGGTACTGTACATGTAATGTTGACCTTGTACATCTGTTGTTGTACTATGACCTCACCATCAAACTGATCTGAATCTATTTGACCTTGTCCTCAGAAACCTTTATTTTACAAGCATCTGTCCTTTCCTATTCCACCACATACACACACTACTCTCCAGTGCCCTTCACTCTGGCCTTATGCCTCAGAGTTTGTGGGCAACAAAGAGCGATGGAGCAATTGACAGCTAAGCAGAGAGAAGTCTCACTCCCTCTAGCATCACAGAGTGACCATCACGCCATTGTGCTCGAATGAAACGCCCTTGAAGCCTGTGAAACCAAGGACGTTGTGTGTCTGCACAGGCACAGTTCACGACATCACTTCCTGAGCCCTTTGATGAGAGCTCATACGGGGAACGTTTGTGAAGGATTATAGAAATGTTTTGCATTTGGGCAATACCGCTGCAATGTTGCCACTTATAAATGTCTTTATAGTTTCCTCTGTGTAGTCATTGTAGCATGCTGACTGAATTAGCGAGAGAGACGCACTGATAAGCAACTAACGGGACATTTGGTGAGTCCGCCTTATTTCACGGAATGGTTGTTTTTTGTTTGTCATCATCTATTGAGAAACAATGGGCTCAAATCTTGCCTCGAAACCTGAGCTTTCTTGAACATTTAATAAGGGTAAATTAGAACGTTATGCCTAAAATGTATTGGTCTAACGAGCAAAGAAGCTTAATAGCGGGAAAAACATCATGATATGTTTATAGCAGCCCTTTCAAGTGGTTCCCCTGTCCCTCATTTGGGCTTTTGTTCTCCAACGACAGAGCATAAACATAAGAGTATAAACCTGGTTAATGAGTGATGTCACAAAAGCCCTGTACCCAATGCCAGTTCACCAGAAAGATCCTGAACAACAGCCTTTGAGTAACCTCCACTCACTAACAGGGTCATACACACCCACATGTATACACACACGCACACACACAGATACACACACACACACAGTCTGAGTCAGAGGTAAACAAAAGGCAGGATATGAGTGCGGTGGCGTAGGGGCTTGTAACTTAATGGCCAAAGACTGAAGGTGATAGGGACTCTCATCCAAACCTCTCATTAGAGAGAGGAGTAGGGCCTTGTAGGGGGTGGGGTGGGGGTGGAGGAGGTGGGGGTACTCTACCAAAGCCCTGTGGACTCTTATGATGAGGGAGTCGCTCGCATTGCTCATGAGACTTTAGGTCAAACACTCCACTTCCAGGTCTCATGAGCCTATGTGTGTCACAACTGCATTGCGGATGGTCACAGAGGAATATAGGGTTTAAAAATAAACGTAATTCCTTTCCTTCTTGGTCTAGTAATGTATTATGTACTGTAGATGTGCAGTGATATCTCCAAAGGTGAGAGCAGGTTACATTTATGATCAATTTATGAGCCAACAAAATATCTTCATTTTGATAAGCAGAGAAAGCTGTGGATTAATGTTAGGCGCACAGGCCAAATTACTGTTACCTAATAAGATTTAAAGACCAAACAAATATCATAAGAGATAGCAAAATTGATTGATTCAAGTTGGCACGCTTCCAGTATAACACTTTCTACACACAGTAGTAAGAAGATGTTTTTTTCCTGAAAAGTGCAACGCTTCATTGAAGTCATGTAAAATAAAGTACAGACCCCCCAAAATATTTCCATTATGAATATAACTGTTATACATTAATCTGCGGTACTGGAGACGGATACTGACCAAGTGATGGCTCACCCATGGTTTGTCAACCTCTCTGCTGGGCCCTGCATGTTTCTCCCGTATCAGTCCTGAAGCAGACAAATGTCTCACCCTGTTACCGAGCTGACTCCCTGTAAGACCACAATCGGTTCTGAAGAACAAATAGAGACAAATTGACTTTATCCTCTTTTTCTAAAGTTCAGAGGCCTGACACACACAGAGGCACAATGTCTTTGAGCATGTGCGTGTCACGGAGGGGCTTAAGGGGACATGGGTAGATGATGGGAGGGTGGAGTGGTGAAGTGGGGGGTAGAGGGTTACTGCGGGGAGGGGAGAGTGGGGGTCACCGTGCCCCGGGGCTCAGGCTCTGCGTTGGCCACAGAGGCCAGCATTGGGAATGGGGGCTCTGGGAGTTAATTGCTAGTTTGGAGGCTGAGGCTAAGTGGTAGTGACAGTATATGTGGCTGGAGCCAGTGAGCTCCTGCTGCATATTCACTCTGTCTAACAGCATCGCAGCATCTGTCAGCGCTGCGCAGGCGGCGGGGCCGGCCGGGGTCCTACAGTACACAGTGCAGCAGGGAGAGACCGTGTGGGGAGGGTAGGAGGGGACATGGAAACAGGCATGGGGATGGACAGGGTGATTCAATAGGACTGGATAGACCTATAGATGATGGTGTGTGTGTGTGTGGGGGGGGTTACACTTGACAGAAACATCTGTCAGAAAGAGCAGTGAAAAAAGCCACAACAGCTCTGCAACACCATTACAGCCATCGAGGTGATGAAAGCTGAACTAAAAAGATACTGTCAGTTGTCATCTGAGATGCCCACATGCATCAACAGGAAGTTGGCATACCTGGGCAGTGGGCACGCAAACCAGGGGCTGTGGTGGTGTCATTACAACAAGAGCAGACATAACATAAGTAGAATTGAGCAGCGTTTAGGTTACAACCAACTGCATTTGTTGCAAGACAAACTGTCTTTGAATCTACTGGATCAGACAAATACAATTAGTCTATAAGTCTTTTCATCCAAACCCATCTTCTCTAGTCCATTCCTTTGTCCTCCTGCTATATGAGACAACTCAAGGCTGGCCGTGAGGTCGCATCTGGCTTCATGCCAGCATTCACCTGCCCTTGGAGCATGAAGAGCATGAGGTCTAGGGGCAGGAGGAGGGGTCAGGGAGGGGAGGGCCAGACAGCAGTGGGGGCCCAGTGGAGGCCGAGGGGGTCTGATAAAGCGAGGGCTGACTCAGTGCGGCCCTCGTGCTAATTGTGGCCCTGAGATATTATTGCACCCCAGGTCCAGGTCAGGCCTGGCCCCAGTAAGGTTACACTGGCCCTCTTAAACCTGTTGTTGCCCGCCGCTCCATAAAAATAACACCTCATAAATATGGCCCACTTGGGGGTTGGTTTACCTTGGAAAGCGTCAACTCTGAACTCTGCCCTTTGAACTCTGAGTCACCTTGGTCCAGCCGCCTGCCTGCCTGTCTGCCTGCTTACCTACTAACTACCTAACTTCTGGCCTGACTGCCTGCATGCATGCCTGCCTGCTAACTGCCTGCCTGCCTGCCATCAGTTCAGTGTCTCGTTTGATGTACATTTGATTGAATTGTCCGCTAACGTGAATTCAACATGAAATCAACAAAAAATATTAACCCTGTCATTGGAAAAATTAATTCCTTTATGTTGATGACTTTTTACACATCCAGTCGGTTTTGCACATTGATTCAACATTATCACATTAGCTAGGTGGCTAACATTAGCTAGGGTAGGGGTTGGGGTTAGGGTTAGGGTCAGGGGTTAAGGTTAGGGTTACGGTTAAGGGTTAAGGGTTAAGATTAGGATTATAAGGTTAGGGCTAGGGCTAGGAGTTAGGGTTAGGGGTTGTCCATGATGTGATTCGAACATGCAATATTTGGGTTGCTAGACGTTTGCATTATATTCCAATTTGTTGTGGCTAACGTTAGCTAGGTGGCTAGGTGCCTAATGTTAGCTAGGCTAGGGATTGGGTTTAGCGTCAGGGGTTAGTGTTAGGGTTAAGGCTTGAGCTATGGGTTAAGGTTAGGGCTAAAGTTAGGGTTAGGGGTCAAGATTAGGATTAAGGTTAGGTTTCAAATTAGGCTGAGGAGTTAGGGTTAAGGTAAGGGTTAGGGGAAGGGTTAGCTAACATGCTAAGTAGTTGCAAATTAGATCAAATGTAGTAAGTTGTTGCTTAATTATCTAAAAAGTAAAAGTTGCCCATGAGGTGGCTAGGTTGCTAATGTTAGCTAGGCTAGGAGTTAAGATTAGGGTTGAGGTTCAAGTTAGGCTGAGGAGTTAGGAGCTAAGTAGTTCCAAATTAGATCAAATGTAGTAAGTTGTTGCAAAGTTGTTAATTAGCTAAAATCCTTAAGTTAACCGCGATGTGATTCGTACACGCAACCTTTGGGTTACTAGACATTCACGTGAAACACCCGTCCATCCATCCTCCCAGATCAACTTCCCTGGTTTTGTTTTTGACTTCACTAACCTTCTGTCTTACATAACCACACCAAACATAACATCATACTAATTTGAGTGTCACAGATTTACGTTTACTATGTTACCTCTTGTCATTGAGGCCAGCCTGGCCCAATGGGGTCTGCCTGTCTGATTGCCTGACTACCTAGGGAGCAGGGGAACAGGGGAGAGTGTCAGCTGTATGCGTCTGACCCTTTGTCTGACTATTCCGAGAGGAACGGTGTACAGGTCCAGTGATAACTCTCTAACCTGTCAGATGTGAGTACAGTCCTTTGCTGAGGTACTCATGGTAACATCACAAGTAACCTTTCAGATATTGGTATTTATTTTTTCCACTTGGTCTTTAATTCTTAGGTGAAGGTGTATTTATATATTATTTGTATATCAAAATACATGACATTTGGGAAAATCACATTCAGGTTCCATGCCAATGTAAAATGCGAAAGCATGCAATTCTTCAATGCAACATCTAACATTCTGCAATACGAAACATTGGATACTGTATTCCCATTGGAGTTTAGTCAGAGTCTCTGCCAGATTATTCTCCACAATTGTTGGAGACAATCCCCATTGAGAAACGGCATACAGTGCATAACCCCAGTAATGTTAAACCACAGTCATACCACAGCATCCCAGACTCTTCAAAACTGTATCATATTAGCAGGCCTCCTGTCAAATCACAGCCATAATTTTTTCCTGTATCATAAAGATGAGGAAAGTATGAGGTTGTTTTGTATCATACACGACTCCCTGAGCAATTGTGGATCACAGACTTATTTCAAATGCACACATAAACACTCTCTTACTCTCAACCTCAACTATTGAAAGAGCCTGGGTTTGGCCATAGCATTCATGCGTGCCCTATCCTTGTAACAAGGCTGATTTTAATAAGGCCTTATTTGTCATTAAGGTGAGTAATGAGGATACTGGCCGAGTGGGCCCACAGGGAGGCATCAAAACAGTTCATATTGTTTCAGACCATATTTATTCAGCTGCAGGAGCCTCATTACCAAAGCCCTATTCTCCCCCGCTCTCTCTCCCTCCATTTTCTCCTTCTTTTGCTTCTTAGGGTCCTACATAGGAACAATAGGTGTACAATTAGCCAGGGCCGGGAGGGCGAGCGTTTGATGTACCCCTGGAGTGGTTGCTGTGGTGGTGAGGCTAGGAGGGATGGCTGCATGGGCTCCTGCTTTACTGGTTTCTCTGAAGCCTTATTTGCTCCCAGCACACAAAAGCCAGGCTATAAATAAGCTGCTGGCGGCCACAATATGCCAGAAATAATGTTTATCTTTCCCTCCTAAAGCATAGGGCCCTCATTAGCTCCCGGGGGCGCGGGGAGAGAGGCGGGAGCCGCCATTCAGCCACTTTACCCCCTCTGCCCTCTGCTCCTCTTTACTCTCATCCTCCCATCTCTCACTCCGCCTGTCATTAGACGCCTGTAGTGTAGTGTAGTGCTGGGAGTAGTGGTGCTGGTGTGGTACATGAGAAGTCTCTGTGGTAGGGGGGCTGTGATGGTGGACATTCTCTGACTCTGTTTTTCAAACATTCATATATCCAAGAGAAGAGACCACATTCAAATGAATCAATAAAATGCATTGTCATCATCTTGAAGTGCAGTTCAAGTACAGGTACCATAAAACCATTGCCAAGCAATGGCATATGCATTTTCCTGGCAGAAGTACTTGACAGAGGAATGACACACATCATTTGGATTTAATATTACTCCCAAACAGTACCATCTTCCCTCAACTTACACAGAAAGCTTTATTACATCAAAAGTATAGTTATTTATTTTGTTCGTAAACAAAAGATGCTTCCCATAAATTAAATCTGACATTTAATTTAATCGGGATGTCAACTCCTTTCAAATCCTTACAGTCATTTATCCCTGTGATCTGCGCCATCACTATGACATCACTAAGCCATCACTATGCTATCACTGTGATAATAAGACTCTACTAAAGGCAACCGGCCCTTACAGGCGCTAATTTGATTCAATGTAGTTAAATATGTTAGGACAGACAGTAAAGCTACCACCAAATAACAAGCTCAATTTGGTCTATGCTGCTAATCTTCTCAAATCCAGAGCATTTAAAAAAATATGTTTAAAATTTCCTGTGGGATCATGCTTTCCCTTGGAAATGCAATGATTTGATAGGCCTATAATGAACCCATGTCACCCACAACATAATACATGCCTGCAGTAGGCCAAGGCCAAATCTTTAGGCTAAACCATTTAATATTGAATTCGCACAGAAAATGATTTGGTTGCAAATGCAATTGAGGTCATGTAAATAATTGTTAGGCTACTAATTTTGTATCCACAGGTGGCGCGCTGTGTGACCATGAAAGCCTGCATCTGGACCTGCGCTGTAAAATCATGTGGCTGCGTACTAGACCATGGAAGGCCCTTCATCATTGACATAAAAATGACTAATGTGTTGCATAATTGCCATTACAATTTGGAATGCTCTAAGGCACTGCATCTCAGTGCAAGCGGTGTCACTACAGTCCCTGGTTCAAATCCAGGCTGTATCACATCTAGTCGTGATTGGGAGTCTCATAGGGCGGCGCACAATTAGCCCAGTGCTGGCCGGGGTAGGACGTCATTGTAAATAAGAATTTGTTCTTAAATAAAGGTTAAATAAAAAAATTGAAAATATTAAGTTCAGTCAAAGAGAATTATGGGTTTACAAATTGGCCGTGAAAGCAAAGTTACCCATAATAAGGATCATTCCATAAACAGAAAAAGAATGGGTAAATAGCACGAAAAACAGAGGAATATAAAGAGGCCAGCTGTATGTCCCCGGACAACAATCTTCTCTTGAACCTAAACTGATGGAAATTGGCACAAAGTTGTAGGAGAAAACCCCACTGTCAGTTTGTGGCTTACTGTATTATAATATAGATCATTATCTCAACCCCTTTTAAATCCTTTCTAAGATAATGTATCACCGTGATTTACACCACCACCATGCCATTACTGTGGCAATAAGATTCTATGTTTGCTCACTCGTCCCGCTCACCTGCCGACAGCTTGATCAGTGGCTACCTCTCTCAGTACCCACGTCCCTGTGGGGCTCAGATGGCACGCACTGCTTTGACGTCCCCAATACGCCCCACCAAAAGGCCAACCATTCAGAGCTAAAGGCCAGGGTGGGTCCCAGCCAAGGGGGTGGAGCGGGGGTTTCTCGAATGGAAACTCAGGCCCGTAACAGGGCCAATTCGTGGGTGAACGTGAAACACAGAGCGGAAATTTAATTGCATGCATGCTTTGTGAACGCACAATGGAGTCCTGTAACATTTTCGGAGCCATATGAATTGGTCTGAAAGCGGGTTGTTGAAAATGTGCAGTTGTTCAGTCCCCATCAGCTGCCCTGGCAACGGAGTGCCGGAGCATTTCCATCGTGATGGAGGCCAAGTTCATGGGATTTGTTGCATGACAGGGGCCGTAGGTTTACTATCATACACATTTCTTTATATGTGAGTGTGCGTTTCGCTGACATTCAGTGTTACTGGTAAAACAGGGTACGATCAGCACTGACAGTTTTATTGTCTAATTCTTCACCACTGTGACCACTTTCTTGTGGAACCGTACTATGATGGATTGGAATGCTCCCATCACTATGAATTTGACTGAAATACTAAAGGGAGCGAGTGTTTTCTGTAATGAATATTTTTGCTAGATAGGTGAAAAGTAGTGTTTTGAACATGAACATCAAGCAAGTGATCCATCCCTGATCATATCATACTGTATCTTGGCTGGTTCTGCCAGTGCAATGACATGCTACATGCTAATGCAGTGCATGAGGAAAACATGTTCTGTGGGCATTTGATCGTGAATTTGACATTGATGATAATCTACGCCTGGCATAATGCTCTGTGTGTGTGTGTCTGTGTATGTGTGTCCATGTGCATGCGCATGCGCAGGGTAGTGGTAAGTGCAGTGGCGTTGTTTCATTTATGCTGTGACAGAGCTGTTCTAATTGATTTCTGTCTGAAAAAGCCCTGCACTTATTTTAGCGTGTCTTTGTGTAGCAGCAGAGTGACAGAGTCAGCTCCAAAGAGCTGAAGGTTGTTTTTTTGGCTGAAATAAAGAGCCCTGCAGTGCACACACACACACACACACACACACACACACACACACACACACACACACACACACACACACACACACACACACACACACACACACACACACACACACACACACACACACACACACACACACACACACACACACACACACACTTAAGGTTTAGTGATGCCGGGTGTTTGTTATAAATTTCACTCTAACTTCACTGTGACTTTGATCTGTGATGCTGCTGACGGGAGACGGTGTGGGGGACTGTTTGATTTTGTAAAGGATGAAGGAGGATTTAGAATATGGTACATAAAAGCGCATTTCTTTGTTGGGAAAGCAAAGGGAGATAGAATGGTGTATTGAAGTGTTGGGGTGATGAGGAGGGTGTTGAATCATTCTTCTCCTACACACACAGACACACTCACACACACTCACACACATTGGATAGAGACCCTATTGAGGGGAATATTATAGATGGACCTAGTGTTCACAGACCAAGGACTGAGCCTACCTACCTCACAATGCCACCCCACACAAAGCTTCAGTCGCCCTCAAAAAAAAATTATCGTTTTTTACACTGATGGTAAGGAGAACACGCATGGCAGGAGAGAATGCAATAAAGGCCATCGTGGATGATCACAGAAAGTGGGATGACATTGAAGGAGATTAAACATTTCACTGCTCGGCCCACAGTGGAGGCTTTATTTTATGGGGTGAATGCTTTTTTTTAACATGGTCAATCTCTTAAGGCTGCCAAAGAGTTTCCATTCCCCTGTCACATTCTATCCTTTCTTCTCCTCCCCACCCATCCACTCTGGATGCTAATCTCTAGGCTGAGGTGTGGCCCTGCTTTCACATATGGGTGGGGTATTGGGGGTCAGGCAGGCTGGGAGGGTTGAATACCTCTTGCCTGACTTTTAATGCAAGTCACGCAAGAGAAAGTAGTGGGAGAGAAATAGAAGGGGAGAGCGAGAGAGAGAGAGAGAGAGAGAGAGAGAGAGAGAGAGAGAGAGAGAGAGAGAGAGAGAGAGAGAGAGAGATCTCAGTATCTCCATACTTATGGCATAAGGTATGAATACACACACACAATACAAACTATGACAAGAGGGCCAAAGCACTGGAAACCTGTATACTGCAGTCTTATTCACAGCACAACAGGACCGCTTCCATGTGCCAAGTTTTTCTTCAATACCAGGTGAAAGAGGGGTGAGAGAGAGAGAGAGAGAGAGAGAGAGAGAGAGAGAGAGAGAGAGAGAGAGAGAGAGAGAGAGAGAGAGAGAGAGAGAGAAGTGGGGAGAGGCTGTCCCCGCTAAGGCAGTCTAGTCCAGTAATATCTCTATAACAAATCAGTGCGCAGCATGACAACAATAATCCCAATGAGAGGATTGATTGGTAAGGGCCCAAACAAACTAGGAGATTGAAAAACAATGATGTACTTTGCATATGTTTTTATGAAACAAGTGCTATTTGTATTGTTGGTGCAAGCTGTTATGGAGTATGAAGGAGGAGTCAAATGCCAATACAGCCTCTAGCCAGATCTCTCAACCTGATGAAACACAAGAATAATCAGATTTGGACAGAGGCTTTCGGGAGTGGCAGTTCACGGTCCCTAAGTCCTGGGTGATGATATGTCTGTAGACAGAACAATAAGTACTTCTAAGGATGAAAGTCCTGGCTAGGTTTTCCTCCGAGGGGGTGTATTGTGACTTGTCACTATATCATCTAAGAAACTTCCAAGGAAACAGGGAAGGGAGAAAGCAATGATGTAGAAAGCACAGCAGAACCTGAGATTGTGTGTGCAGAAAGTAATGGTGACTTCATGTTGAGTTTGTGTTTTTGAACATATGCACACTGTACAGGGTGTACTTGTGGGATGTCATGTTCTATGCGTGTGTGTGTGTGTGTGTGTGTCCCACATTGTCCCATGTAGAGGAAACCTTGGGTGTCAATCAGTCAGTAATTCAAAGTTGTTCAAAGTTGTTGTAAATGTCGAGTTTGTTTAAGGTTGAGTAATCTTACGGTTAGGCATTTACTAAGAATGGTTAAGGTAAGGGTTGTTTGGAATAGGCTTCAAACCGAAATATAAAAAAAAAACACTTTCAATCACTGCATTTGAACTTGCATCCTTTGGAATCAGAGGCAGATGCTGACGTACATCAGCAATCCCCGTCCAGCAAAACCCAAACCTACTTGAAAGTAATATAGCGCTCAATGTTGCCCCTAGTGGCCGGTTTCCACATCATCTCCCGACGTCCTCAGACACGTGTGGACGTCGAATACTGACTTGTATAACGAGTGACCTGGCTGGGTCGGATACCATTCAGGTAGTGGAGGATTGAACCCCTTATACAGATGAAAATTGGTTATGGTTCAAGGGTCAAATTATTCATAAACAAAGGACTGAACTGTACAGGCCAAGTGTAGCTTGTTATAATCATTGTTAACATGGCCTACTTCATTTTTCGTATAGGTACCGAGCCAATGCATTACACAATTGCCCTTTACCTATTGTAGGATTTGACCTTCTTGGAGCTCATTAGCAGGGGTCTAATATATGAGGCAAATTCAACTGAATATAAACTTTGGGCTCTATTCATTTCAATAGGGAAGTTTTTTTGGAAACACTTAACAACGTGTTTCTTTCACTGGCAGAATATTATTTAGCCTTATCTGAGAATCTTGAAAATAGCAGTTACTTTACTAAAGAAGATTGGGCCAGGCTACACAATGTGACAGTCTACCATAAAGCACGTCACATTCAGGAGAGATTTTCAGGTGATGGCAGAGCAAATGTCTGTGTAACCAATATTGATCCATACTGCTTAGCTTGATGAATGAGAGAGGAGAAATAGAAGGATAGAGAAGAGGAGGAGGAGGAGGAGGAGGAGGAGGAGATGTGAGGGGAAGTGAGTGAGTTAGAGCGATCCCAGACGATTGTAATTCCAGGAACTCCATTTCGTGGGTATTGGTGATAACGTCTGTGGAAAGATGATTTGTAACCTTGCCCATATCTCTCACCCCAAAGTTACTGCACCACTGTACACTTTGATGTTAGGGAGGGGAGGGCATTCTAGTTTTTCGGTGTGAGCGTGGTGTGCATGGTTGTGTGAAGGCGAGCAGTATACTATACAGCAGCAACAGAGCAAAGAAGGTCTTGGCTCATAAAAGCTTTCCTGTGGAGCAGTGAGAGAGAGAGAGGCAGATACTGAGAGAAAGAACTCCATCTAAAATGTATTTCTAAGGTGACTCAAACATGACTGGTTTATAAAGTCATATAGCAACAGGCCATTTTCATCTACATAAGAGAAAGGAGATTTAGAACTTTGATGATCAATAAAAACGAATGAGCAACTTTAAATGAGTACTGAATATTGTCACTGCTATAATAAGAAATAGCCTAAAATACTATAATATAGAATAAATGTTCAATAAAATCAATAAGATTTAAATCATATTATTGCCATTGTCAAGATAAAAACGGGATCAAAGGTCATATAAATCCAATTCAAAAAGCATACGGGACTACACTGTCCTGAACTGGGTTTAGTTGCATGCTGATAAATTGCACTGATCGATGTTAGTCTTTTTTCGGCATAGACCAAAATGTGTCAACTTCTTAACGTTTCTGTCTGACAAACAACTGCATTTAAAAAATAGCTAGCTATGTTGCCTAACAAATTAGGCTACTTGGAAAAGTGTGGACGTGGCCGAAATGTATACACCTAATTGGGACATTAAAAAAAAAAATTCAGTAATGAACAAAATGACACTATTATTTAACACACGGTTAGCAGTAGCATTCCCTAATATTTTAAAAAACAAATATCAAACTTTAAAGGCTATATAATCTATACAATGACTGCCTCCATTTCTGCCACTCCAATAAGATTCCTTAACGGTTATTTATCAAACAGTATTGTAATTAGTATTATTATGATTTTCATATATCCTATGTGTAGGCCTATTGTGATAAATATGTGTGAATATGATTATGATAAAACGGTGCCTTAGCGCCATGCAGTGGTGGGATACATTTTCAAATAAGATACTTTGAACCTAGAGGGTCAGAGACTACTTACAATGGAGCTAGTTGATTTATTGAGCACCGTGTGTAAACCCGTTTCTCGGTGTTGTCGTAGGAAGTGTAATTGTACAACATTTTATTAGTTCACTTTAATAATGCTATTCTAAATCTGATCTATTGCGTGCCTATCTAAATAGGCCTATCTAAGTAAATATGTATGAGCCAAAGTTGGTGTACATTTTTAGACAGTATAGCCTATATCTTACAGTATTTGTTTGATGGAAAATACGCTATGTAAATGTAGGAGGGTGAAATGTCTACACTTTTCAGTTAATCATAATAAGAGCATTGGTCCATTGACATATTCTCAAGTTTTAAGGGTATTTAAATATCCAATAAAGTGTCTCATGAAAATAATCTAAACAAACTTTGATTCATCCTAAAAGTCTACATTGATGTAGAAAAGTAAAAGCTACAAGTCTGTAAAAAAATCCATCTGAGAAAAATGGGCTCGATCAGGTAAAATTGTTAGAATAACTTCCGCTCTCTTCGCAAATTGCTAAGAAAACTCAGAAACCCCTGCCTCCTATATAATGACCCAGGCAATTTTAGCTCCAGGAGACATGTGCTGGGGAAAGTAGAAAAGGTTCAAGGAGACCTTTTGATAATATGTTTTTTCTCTCAAAAAGTTTGAACAAGTTCAGATGCCAAGCTGACGGAGATGGTCTTCAAGTAATGACGGCTGCGGTGTTGGTGGGCGACTGACTTGGGGTTTCACCAGCACTGGGTTTTAATTTTGACACAAGCAGTTCAACCTAACCCGTTTTTTAAATGCTTATTAATTTCTGATGTAATATGTTCTAATATAATAACGTTATGTATTAATTGTTCGTTTTTTCAACAAAAAAACATTCATGTTTATACATCTTTATTGTAGGCTATTGTATATGTACTTATTTTTGCATAGCCGAATGAAGGACTTTTTCCTCGTTTATTTTGCATATCCTGATTGTTAAATAAATAAACAGTGATGATATCAAAATGTCAGTGAAATATCTTCTCACACAGCAAATATCAAAGTGTCCGTCTAAAATTAGCAGATTAAATAAATAAAACCAACTACATTTCAAAGGAATATATTATTTAATTTCGTTGTTTAGGCATACTACATGATAGGCTGTGAATTAACAATTATAAATTAACAATAACTAGCTAGTGTATCCTAATGTAAGTTGTTCTTGTATATTTCATGGTATAAAAATGTAAATTATTGAAGCTGATTAAATTGGAAAGCAGTGTTAGTGATCATGAAAAATAACAATTTCACGGTGGAATATAATTTAGCTCCCGTAGTTCTTGTCAAGCCAATAATGTATGCTTGCAGTCGCTTATCTGTGTCCGCATGCCTTCAGTAAAGATTTTTCTGCCACAGTTTCAAAATCAATTGCGCCACAGACATTCAGGTATCTAATATCACTTCCACGTATTTTCAACTGTTTAGACATTTAGGAGATACGGGTGTGAAAAGTTTCCAAAATTATGGTTGCAAAATAGGCTAAATCAGTTGAAGGATAAATATAATTTAAGCTGTTTTTATGATTCTATTTTCACACCAAAGAAACAGAAATAGACTATAAAGTGAAATTAGGTGAATTGTGCATATTATAATACTTTTCTGGAAGGCTTTCAAGTTATGCATACAGTAGGTAGAAACAATCCCTTTGTTAAAATCCTATGGTGATTTATTTTTGAACAGGTCAAGGTGAAATCAAAACAACAAACTTTTTGCCTTTATCTTCCTTCTCTTATGTTCTACCATTCATTACAGCCAAACATATCCTGCAACATTATTCTCAGCTAACAACAGCATGCACAGGTTGTGAGGACCCACAAAACAACCTAGGGCTATGTGTATACACTGCATATACAGTATGACTATAATGTGCATTAAAAACACAGAATTCATACTCTGATATGAGCTAGGGGGTCATACAATAATACCCTCCAATCAACATCAAATGCCTTCAAGTTCTTCTCAGAATTCCCTCTTTGTTGGAGATAGTCTACATTCATTGAATGAACTGGCCACAGACAGCATAATAATTCTCTCTTCTTTCTCTTATTTTTCAGGGTATGATTTTCATGGAAGTTTTGCACATGGAAAGCCATCAATTAAACCTTTTTTTCCCGCCATTAGAATTAGATATGGAATGGAGCAGGAGTCTAGAGTGGCGACTGTTCCTCACTAACGCCTGGCCGGCCGGCGGAAAGGGGAAACCCCCACGTGCAACTGTTTAAAAGAAGAGTGCACTCTCCATCTTCCTTTGTCAGAGGCCCTACTAACAGTGGGACACATCTGTTGCATAGAAATAGAGACTGCTGACTAAAAACATAGGCAGTCAGAGGGGCTGCCAGCTTAAAAAGAGAATGTAATGGTAGAGTAGGATGTTCAAAACATTAACCTCACTCTCCAACAGGTACAAGATAAGAAGCTTGACTCTCCAAAGTCTCTCCTTTACCCTTCAGTGCACGGCATACTGCACCTTATCTATCAAGCGTGAATCTGTCTGGGTCTGTGTCTGCCTGTGTGTATGCACATACGCGTGTGTCTGTTTCCGTGCATAGGTGTGTGTGTGTGTGTGTGTGTGTGTGTGTGTGTGTGTGTGTGTGTGTGTGTGTGTGTGCGTGTGTGTGTGTGTGTGTGCGTGTGTGCGTGTGTGTGTGTGTGCGTGTGTGTGTGTGTGTATGTGTCCGTGCATGTGTGTGTGTGTGTGTGGCTCATGTATGTGTGTGTGTGTCCGTGCATGTGTGTGTGTGTGTGTGTCCGTGCATGTGTATGTGTGTGTGTGTCCGTGCATGTGTATGTGTGTGTGCAGCTCATGTATGTGTGAGCAACTGGAGCTACCACGTCTACAGTACTGTTTCTCTTCTGTCTCCTTTGCCATTTGATCTGGGAGCAGAGAACCTTTCCTTTGTGTTCCTTGTTGTGTTTGTCCACTTGAGTGAAAAAGGAATTTGTAGGGGCTCATTTCTCCTCTCAGTTTACCCTACAACGGCTGCTTGGTGATGCTTTTATGATTAATAAGGCCATATTAAAACCAGAGAAGGCAGAGAATAGAGATAGAGGAGCTACAGTGGTCTGCTAGAAAGCATTAGAAACAAGGCAGGATCCGTGGGACGGCTATTTCTGCTATCGATGACGTGCTCTTCTCTAATGAAACCTGTTGAAAAAGACAAATGGTTGTGGCGTTATTGTAATGAGTGTACAGACTTCCACTTTAAAGAGCTTTTAGACCAACAGTGGGCTGATAGCACAAGGAAACAATGCATTTTTTGCTTGCACGTCGTCATCAAGGCACTCTAGCAACAGTATCAGTTGGAATTATTTTGGCAAACATTAGTGTTGTTTTACAGTGCAATGCCAAATGCCAACCCAAATGAGGTAGAGAAAATAAAACATACAAATTCTCTGCTTTTAGTCATGCTTAGTTGATTATCTTTTAGATATAGTTCTGGGGAATATGCAAGGATAGAAAGCTAGTTAATAGATTCTTCCTTGTTGCCTATCTACGTAATGATCAAGAGAAGATCCTGGCTTTGATATCAAGCACGTTTTCAAATGAAACTTGAATGGACTAGCAGAGGAGAGACAGAGAGACAGAGAGACATATTTTCAGGAGATTGCAGGGTAAGTGCCTGCAGCAAGACCTTGCATTTATGTGGCACTCTGAATTGGTGCCTCGCTCTGTGGGTGTGTGCCCATGGGTGTGTGCCCATGACAGTTTGTGTGGTTACACCCATTGTTAATTTCAGATCCCATTAATTAAGAAAGAACATCATGTGAAATAACTTGAATGCGAGCTACTGCAGTGTGGCTTATAGAAATGTAATGGCTCATCTGTCTCTGTGTGATCTGTTGGACAACAACTCTCCCTTGTGGAGAAATAAAGCACTGCGGAAGTACAAAACAAGGCAATACTCACAGTCAATTGCCCTGTGGTCTCAAAAACCTTTAGGGTCCAATTTCATACGTCAAATCCTTTCTAATACTTGAGTTTAATTGAGTTTGCCTGGAACAATGGTGTCAATAGACTAATCCCAAAAGTGCAAATCACAAACTATATCAAGCTCGTTAACATATTTGACTGTTGTTTACTAATAACTGGCCTTGTATTGTTACTGAATTACAGAGCTTTAGAGGGGTTTCCCTTCACTTAACCTCTGTGGAAATCTGGATGTTCAATTTTGATGTAAAGATTTACAGTAACAATGTGCTCTAATATAGAATCCACCCATCCAGGAACACACACTCAGGACTATCCTGATCAAATTATTTGTGCTCAGCTGTTGATTAAATCCATGAAAACAAAACATGTTCTTTTTGGTCTTCATTTAAGGTACGGGTTAGGCATTAGGGTTAGAATTGTGGTTAAGGTTAGGTTTAAGGTTAGATTAGGTTTCAAATCAGATTGAATGACTTTGTGTCTGTGCCAACTCGTGGACACTGCAGAGCTGCCTCCAGAACAAGATTCATGATGAAAAACACTAACCTGCGCTTTTCTTTTCATCACATACTGTACATCCCCTCATGACTACCACTTAACCCATTTCAATAAAACCAGGACAACAGAAACCATCTCTTTTGCCAAATGTGCAAAACCCAAGCCCCAGATTCCCCTCAGATGTGTCCAATTCCATTCAATAAGAATGTCAACATCCCAGCTGCCTAAGCGCTCTCAGGTAAATCTTCACTCTGTGCATTATCACAGGGGATTAATTCCCTTCAATATTTTATTCCCAGAGGAAATGACAGATTGTTTTTGCGTGGAGCCTATTTGATGTTGGCTCAGAAGAGACTAATACTCTGGGCTTTGAAGTCCCCAGCACTTTTATCTCCCTCTATTTACTTTGGCTGAAGTGTTAAGTGGAGTTTTCATTTGGCATGAAGGATGTAATAGCCTGCGAATGAAAGATTTACAGGAAGGGAAACTGCAACACTGCCGCTGCGCACTCCTTTTAGGCCCCGGAAACGAAAACGATTTATGCAAATGTAGAACAGAGTCCGAAAACACTTGCAGACAAAATCAGATGTTTTCCAACAGGCTGCCAAATTGACAGATTTTCCATTGCTTCAACAGGGAGCCTGTAAACAAAAGCTTTTGATGGCTCTCTGCTTGGAGAGGAAGCTTTACAGGAGCTAGTCCTTGTAGCCATCTGGAAGATAACACAGGTTTTAGACTGCCTGGCTGGCAAGCCTCACACACAGGGAGACTGGAGATCGATCTTAGGAAATAATATTAGGGCTAATATAAGATACAGTACTTGCTCTGAGAAAATAGTGATGTTTCACACGGATTTTGGGTGTGTTCTTTTTTTTTTTTGTCTCCATGGGAGTTAAACGTAGGATAATTAGTTGACAGAGATGAAATATCATTACACTTTTGAATAATAAGACATCCATGTTGATAATCCTTTATCATATTATAGCTTACCGACAGGTTTCCTCATGGTGGCCTGCTGGTTGTTATATTTGCCCCCACATGTTTTCTGAGTCAAAAATGTATGTTGTGTGTGTGTGTGTGTGTGTGTGTGTGTGTGTGTGTGTGTGTGTGTGTGTGTGTGTGTGTGTGTGTGTGTGTGTTTATTATTGTTTATTTTTTCATTGCTGTGCATAAAAGACTGTAAAAACACCAGGATATCAGCTCCAACTGATTAAAATGTTGGGAATCTGTTCCCATGATTTCCCACACATAATACAGAGACACGTGATGGTATACAAATGTAAGCAAGGTTTGCAAATATTATGTTTTAGTCTAAATGTTATTTGTTAGGGCTTCTTGCGGTCAATTTGCAGTCTATAAATGATTTGTAATTATGTTCCAGCCCCCCGTCCATCCACTCAAGAACAAATTGGCTCGCGGCTGAATCTAGTTGATGATCCCTGCTATAGAAGATGCCGAGGTCTAATCCTTTAAGGTGATGCTTTACAAGTTGATGGCTGACCATCTTACAACAGGTAATGATTTTAACTGTACACATCAGTAACTGAGGCACATAGTAGACATGTGACGGCTCATAATAATACCATTCCACTCACTCCACTCCAGCCATTATCATGAGCCCGTCCTCCCTAATTAAGGTGCCACCAACCTCCTGTGATGGCCAGCCCCTGCCCCAGAACGGGACTGACTGACCCTCTGCAGTGGTCATAAATCTTCAGACCATTCAAATATGACCTTCTGGGCCTAACTGCCTTTGAAAAGCAACATCTACAACGTGTCGGTGCAATAAATATGAAAACAATGTTAAGCACGGAGGAGAATCCTGCCATGACCCGAAGCAGCAGACCCTTCAGATCATAGCTCCAGTCGCAGTCAAGTCCAGGGTGTCTGGCAGGGTGCGACTCACAGAGACCAGAGCCCCCCTTTTAGCCATTGCTACGCTGACGCCGTGCCTCAGTATATGTCTGTCTGTCTGTCTGTCTGTCTGTCTGTCTGTCTGTCTGTCTGTCTGTCTGTCTGTCTGTCTGTCTGTCTGTCTGTCTGTCTGTCTGCCTGTCTGCCTGTCTGCCTGTCTGCCTGTCTGTCTGCATGAGCGGCCCTTTGGTGTTGAACTGATGATGAATCAAAGTCTGCACCTGTCACCTTATAAACCCCACAGACCCCCAAACTACTCCAGCCCAGACTACCCATGCCCCCCTCCAATGCTGAGCATCAACCCTGACCTACAGCACAGCTCCAGTCCCTCCCCTGACCTCTCTGTGACCCCCAGAGTATCAGGACTCAGCTCCAAATCGGACCCACCACGTTGTCCCTGGCCATGACAGACACCACACAGCCATTCGGAGCTGGGGAGACCCCTGGTCCCAGACAGACAGACGCCACACAGCCATTCGGAGCTGGGGAGACCCCTGGTCCTGGACAGACAGACGCCACACAGCCTTCCGGAGCTGGGGAGACCCCTGGTCCCGGACAGACAGACGCCACACAGCCATCCGGAGCTGGGGAGACTCCTGGTCCCAGACAGACAGACGCCATGCAGCCATCCGGAGCTGGGGAGACCCCTGGTCCCGGACAGACAGACAGCCAGACAGACAGACAGCCAGCCAGGCAGACAGACAGACCACCAACAGCCAAAGTGCTGGGGTATGTGTGTCCCAGACAGACAGACGTGTGCCATCCGGTGCTGGGTGACCCCTGTGTGTGTGACAGACAGCCAGACAGACAGACAGCCAGCCAGCCAGGCAGACAGACCACCAACTGTGTGTGTGTGTGTGTGTGTGTGTGTGTGTGTGTGTGTGTGTGTGTGCGTGCGTGCGTGCGTGTGATGGGGCATGTTCATCCCAGGTTCACCACATGACGGAGTCCACAAATACATACACACACACAGGGACACACACACACACACAGGGACGCGCACACACACACACACACACACACACACACACACCATCTCCACACCAAAACAGTGAAGCTACAGCCCCCAGCTTCCTCCACATCTGAGGAACAGGAGATGTCAACACTGCACATGACTCTCTCACTAAAGTCACACCTGAAACAGTCTGGACCATCTGGAGTGACAGCCTGCCTGGCTGAAGAAAGGACGGCTTGATAAGCTCTGTTCACCAAGCTCTGTTTGGGAACAATGTACCAGGCAGAAGTACAATGTGAGAAGAAGGAGACAAAAGTTGTTGTGAAGAAAACACTTGAGATGTGAATGGCAGGGCAGTCTGTCTTATCTTCACCTAGCTTTTGACAACAAAGACTATTGTAGGTAACATGTATAAACCTAGGTCCCACTTCAATCGAATAGTCCCCGAATGGATGTTCTATAGATGATAATACTACCAACCAAACCACCTACTGCAAATCTGTTGACACCCAACAGCTTGGTTAGGGTTAGTTAAGGCATTACTGCTGTAATTAGTTGTATTACTATGTATTACTATAGGGTCGGGGTTGAGGTTGAGGGTTGAACTGGGATGCGGACACGAAGCTACAGTTTGGGTTAGTGGACACTGAGTTGCGGACTATCCAAGTGTTACCCTTTCTTCTTTCAGAAGTCGTTCCTTGTATCCCCTGCAGCCTGTACATTTATAATCTAAGTACACTAAATATATCTGCAAATTATTCATATTTTGTTGGGGGAAAGGATACAGAGGGTTAACAATATTGAACCTCTATAGTGACCTCTATATGATACCACTATAGAGAACCTTGTCCCTCATTTAGCCAGACGTTTTTCAGAAGGGGATAAAATGTCATTGAGTGCTAATTGTATTTGCGCTAAGAGCCACATTTTCAGGGCAGGTCCTTGGTTGTATTGTCCAGTCTGGAGGCCTGGCGGTGAGGCACATACTGTAGCAGGTGAATGAACATGTCCTAAAAGCCATCTGTGGATAGCGCAACAACTCAATTAGTCAACTTCCTCTCGGCGCGGCCGAACAGTGGCCATTAGACAACCTTGCCACACCAGGAGTGACTCTTCAGTGCTTTTCACCAGACCTCGTTGTCCTCCTCCTCCCTGTGCCTGCTGCCTTACATCTTGACTTAATTTGACCCTGAGTCTCTGACCTCCACTCTGGCTGGAGGGAGAATCATTAGGCAACACTTCCGTGCGCTCATGCTCCTGAGTCTCCGAAACACAACAGCACTCCTCCCTTCTAACCTGCACTCTAAAGCCACAGGATGTGGTGCTTTAAAATAATTAGATACGCTGACACAAAAAGGGTGCACCTTGAAAACAGCTGGTCCTACAGAAGGTATTTTCCTTTCATTTGATTGATTAGAATATATCTAATAGACATGCTACTAAGGAGGTTTCTGAGCTGCATTGCCACCGATGGACCCTCCTTTGTGTGATGAGTAGAAGACATGCAAAGGCAGGACAACGTCTCAATCAGCACGAGGTCGACTTAATCAAATTTCAGTGTTGCCGCTGGCCTGGAGCTTACAGTAGCCTTCTGCTGGATTGATAGATGGCTCATTCGGTAAGTTGTGATTAAGAGCTGGCATTTTGATGGAGCATTAATGTGGGAACACCTTGTTTTGCATACAGAGCGTGTGGCACTGCCCGGGCCCCGGCACTCTGTCTCAGTCTGTCACGGACACAGACAACTGTCTCTGAGTGTCACTGCTAATGTGAAGGTCAATGTGACCACAAGATATTCCTCCAAAAACATGATTTACATAGGAAGTGTCACCTATACTCCCTCTCCGCCCTCTAGGTCATCAGGCTGCTGATTATTCCGCGAACCTGTCACCATCGTCTCGCGCACCTGCGCCTCATGACACTCACCTGGACTCCATCACCTCCTTGATTATCTTCCGTATATCTGTCACACCCATTGGTTCTTTCCTCAGGTGTTATTGACTGTGTTTTCATGTTGGTGCGTTGTTTGTGGTTTGTGTTCTTTGTTGCATAATTTATTAAAACACTAACTCCCTGAACTTGCTTCCTGACTCAGCGCACTCGTTACAGGAAGTCCTGACCTGTGGCACAGAAAAACAGATCGACAATATGTCTACAGCATGCACTGTGTGTAGATAAAGATATATTTATGAATGAAATGAGTGAGGTGCAAGGCAACTGAAACTATCAGTCATGTTTCTGTTTTGTTTCAATGAGTCAGAAACAGAACTGTTTTTGTTAGCACAACGGTGTCATACTGATAATCATCTCTGATAAGAGCTGGTGAAGATATGGTGTTACTGGGAGAACAAGCTGTGTCTGGGCTGGTACAGTAACACTAAAGAGCAGCTCTCAGCATGTCTCCCACTTCGTCTGTAATGTGGAGGGCAGCTCTCAGCATGTCTCCCACATATTCTGTAATGAGAAGGATAGCTCTCAGCATGTCTCTCACATAGTCTGGAATATGGAGGGCAGCTCTCAGCATGTCTCCCACTTAGTCTGTAATGTGGAGGGCAGCTCTCAGCATGTCTCCCACATTGTCTGTAATATGGAGGGCAGCTCTCAACATGTCTCCTACATAGTCTGTAATGTGGAGGGTAGCTCTCAGCATTTCTCCCACATAGTCTGTAATATGGAGGGCAGCTCTCAACATGTCTCCTACATAGTCTGTAATGTGGAGGGTAGCTCTCAGCATTTCTCCCACATAGTCTGTAATATGGAGGGCAGCTCTCAGCATGTCTCCCACATAGTCTGTAATATGGAGGGCAGCTTTCAGCATGTCTCCCCCATAGTCTGTAATGTGGAGGGCAGCTCTCAGCATGTCTCCCACATAGTCTTTAATATGGAGGGCAGCTCTCAGCATGTCTCCCACATAGTCTGTAATATGGATGGCAGCTCTCAGCATGTCTCCCACATAGTCTGTAATATGGAGGACAGCTCTCATCATGTCTCCCACATAGTCTGTAATATGGAGGGCAGCTCTCAGCATGTCTCCCACATAGTCTGTAATATGGAGGGCAGCTTTCAGCATGTCTCCCACATTGTCTGGAATATGGAGGGCAGCTCTCAGCATGTCTACCACATAGTCTGTAATATGGAGGGCAGCTCTCAACATGTCTCCCACATAGTCTGTAATAAGAGGGCAGCTCTCAGCATGTCTCCCACATAGTCTGTAATATGGAGGGCAGCTCTCAGCATGTCTCCCACATAGTCTGTAATATGGAGGGCAGCTCTCAGCATGTCTCCCACATAGTCTGTAATATGGAGGGCAGCTCTCAGCATGTCTCCCACATAGTCTGTAATATGGAGGGCAGCTCTCAGCATGTCTCCCACATAGTCTGTAATATGGAGGGCAGCTCTCAGCATGTCTCCCACATAGTCTGTAATATGGAGGGCAGCTCTCAGCATGTCTCCCACATAGTCTGTAATATGGAGGGCAGCTCTCAGCATGTCTCCCATGTCTCCCACATCTGTAATATGGAGGGCAGGTCTCAGCATGTCTCCCACATAGTCTCCAATATGGAGGGCAGCTCTCAGCATGTCTCCCACATCGTCTGTAATATGGAGGGCAACTCTCAGCATGTCTCCCACATAGTCTCCAATATGGAGGGCAGCTCTCAGCATGTCTCCCACATAGTCTGTAATATGGAGGGCAGCTCTCAGCATGTCTCCCACATAGTCTGTAATATGGAGGGCAGCTCTCAGCATGTCTCCCACATAGTCTGTAATATGGAGGGCAGCTCTCAGCATGTCTCCAATAGTCTCAGCATGTCTCCCAATAGTGGAGGGCAGCTCTCAGCATGTCTCCCACATAGTCTGTAATATGGAGGGCAGCTCTCAGCATGTCTCCCACATAGTCTGTAATATGGAGGGCAGCTCTCAGCATGTCTCCCACATAGTCTGTGTCTCCCACATAGTCTGTAATATGGAGGGCAGCTCTCAGCATGTCTCCCACATAGTCTGTAATATGGAGGGCAGCTCTCAGCATGTCTCCCACATAGTCTGTAATATGGAGGGCAGCTCTCAGCATGTCTCCCACATAGTCTGTAATGATGGAGGGCAGCTCTCAGTCAATGTCTCCCACATGGTCTGTAGGAGGGCAGCTCTCAGCATGTCTCCCACATAGTCTGTAATATGGAGGGCAGCTCTCAGCATGTCTCCCACATAGTCTGTAATATGGAGGGCAGCTCTCAGCATGTCTCCCACATAGTCTGTAATATGGAGGGCAGCTCTCAGCATGTCTCCCACATAGTCTGTAATATGGAGGGCAGCTCTCAGCATGTCTCCCACATAGTCTGTAATATGGAGGGCAGCTCTCAGCATGTCTCCCACATAGTCTGTAATATGGAGGGCAGCTCTCAGCATGTCTCCCACATAGTCTGTAATATGGAGGGCAGCTCTCAGCATGTCTCCCACATAGTCTGTAATATGGAGGGCAGCTCTCAGCATGTCTCCCACATAGTCTGTATCTCAGTCTGTAATATGGAGGGCAGCTCTCAGCATGTCTCCCACATAGTCTGTAATATGGAGGGCAGCTCTCAGCATGTCTCCCACATAGTCTGTAATATGGAGGGCAGCTCTCAGCATGTCTCCCACATAGTCTGTAATATGGAGGGCAGCTCTCAGCATGTCTCCCACATAGTCTGTAATATGGAGGGCAGCTCTCAGCATGTCTCCCACATAGTCTGTAATATGGAGGGCAGCTCTCAGCATGTCTCCCACATAGTCTGTAATATGGAGGGCAGCTCTCAGCATGTCTCCCACATAGTCTGTATGTCTCCCACATAGTCTGTAATATGGAGGGCAGCTCTCAGCATGTCTCCCACATAGTCTGTAATATGGAGGGCAGCTCTCAGCATGTCTCCCACATAGTCTGTAATATGGAGGGCAGCCTCACATAGTCATGGAGGGCAGGTCTCAGCATGTCTCCCACACAGTCTCCAATATGGAGTGCAGCTCTCAGCATGTATCCCACATAGCTGTAATATGGAGGGCAGCGCTCAGCATGTCTCCCACATAGTCTCCAATATCGAGGGCAGCTCTCAGCATGTCTCCCACAAAGTCTGTAATATGGAGGGCAGCTCTCAGCATGTCTCCCACAGTCTCCAATATCGAGGGCAGCTCTCAGCATGTCTCCCACATAGTCTGGAATATGGAGCGCAGCTCTCAGCATGTCTCAGACATAGTCTGTAATGTGAAGGGCAGCTCTCAGCATGTCTCCCACATTGTCTGTAATATGGAGGGCAGCTCTCAGCATGTCTCCCACATCGTCTGTAATATGGAGGGCAGCTCTCAGCATGTCTCCCACATAGTCTGTAATATGGAGGGCAGCTCTCAGCATGTCTCCCACATAGTCTGTAATATGGAGGGCAGCTCTCAGCATGTCTCCCACATAGTCTGTAATGTGGAGGGCAGCTCTCAGCATGTCTCCCACATAGTCTGTAATATGGAGGGCAGCTCTCAGCATGTCTCCCACATAGTCTGTAATATGGAGGGCAGCTCTCAGCATGTCTCCCACATAGTCTGTAATATGGAGGGCAGCTCTCAGCATGTCTCCCACATAGTCTGTAATATGGAGGGCAGCTCTCAGCATGTCTCCCACATAGTCTCCAATATGGAGGGCAGCTCTCAGCATGTCTCCCACATAGTCTGTAATATGGAGGGCAGCTCTCAGCATGTCTCCCACATAGTCTGTAATATGGAGGGCAGCTCTCAGCATGTCTCCCACATAGTCTGTAATATGGAGGGCAGCTCTCAGCATGTCTCCCACATAGTCTGTAATATGGAGGGCAGCTCTCAGCATGTCTCCCACATAGTCTGTAATATGGAGGGCAGCTCTCAGCATGTCTCCCACATAGTCTGTAATATGGAGGGCAGCTCTCAGCATGTCTCCCACATAGTCTGTAATATGGAGGGCAGCTCTCAGCATGTCTCCCACATAGTCTGTAATATGGAGGGCAGCTCTCAGCATGTCTCCCACACAGTCTCCAATATGGAGGGCAGTTCTCAGCATGTCTCCCACATCGTTTGTAATATGGAGGGCAACTCTCAGCATGTCTCCCACATAGTCTGTAATGTGGAGGGCAGCTCTCAGCATGTCTCCCACATAGTCTGTAATATGGAGGGCAGCTCTCAGCATGTCTCCCACATAGTCTGTAATATGGAGGGCAGCTCTCAGCATGTCTCCCACATAGTCTGTAATATGGAGGGCAGCTCTCAGCATGTCTCCCACATAGTCTGTAATATGGAGGGCAGCTCTCAGCATGTCTCCCACATAGTCTGTAATATGGAGGGCAGCTCTCAGCATGTCTCCCACATAGTCTGTAATATGGAGGGCAGCTCTCAGCATGTCTCCCACATAGTCTGTAATATGGAGGGCAGCTCTCAGCATGTCTCCCACATAGTCTGTAATATGGAGGGCAGCTCTCAGCATGTCTCCCACATAGTCTGTAATATGGAGGGCAGCTCTCAGCATGTCTCCCACATAGTCTGTAATATGGAGGGCAGCTCTCAGCATGTCTCCCACATAGTCTGTAATATGGAGGGCAGCTCTCAGCATGTCTCCCACATAGTCTGTAATATGGAGGGCAGCTCTCAGCATGTCTCCCACACAGTCTCCAATATGGAGGGCAGCTCTCAGCATGTCTCCCACATAGTCTGTAATATGGAGGGCAGCTCTCAGCATGTCTCCCACATAGTCTGTAATATGGAGGGCAGCTCTCAGCATGTCTCCCACATAGTCTGTAATATGGAGGGCAGCTCTCAGCATGTCTCCCACATAGTCTGTAATATGGAGGGCAGCTCTCAGCATGTCTCCCACACAGTCTCCAATATGGAGGGCAGCTCTCAGCATGTCTCCCACATAGTCTGTAATATGGAGGGCAGCTCTCAGCATGTCTCCCACATAGTCTGTAATATGGAGGGCAGCTCTCAGCATGTCTCCCACATAGTCTGTAATATGGAGGGCAGCTCTCAGCATGTCTCCCACATAGTCTGTAATATGGAGGGCAGCTCTCAGCATGTCTCCCACATAGTCTGTAATGAGAAGGGCAGCTCTCAGCATGTCTCCCACATAGTCTGTAATATGGAGGGCAGCTCTCAGCATGTCTCCCACATAGTCTGTAATATGGAGGGCAGCTCTCAGCATGTCTCCCACATAGTCTGTAATATGGAGGGCAGCTCTCAGCATGTCTCCCACATAGTCTGTAATATGGAGGGCAGCTCTCAGCATGTCTCCCACATAGTCTGTAATATGGAGGGCAGCTCTCAGCATGTCTCCCACATAGTCTGTAATATGGAGGGCAGCTCTCAGCATGTCTCCCACATAGTCTGTAATATGGAGGGCAGCTCTCAGCATGTCTCCCACATAGTCTGTAATATGGAGGGCAGCTCTCAGCATGTCTCCCACATAGTCTGTAATATGGAGGGCAGCTCTCAGCATGTCTCCCACATAGTCTGTAATATGGAGGGCAGCTCTCAGCATGTCTCCCACATAGTCTGTAATATGGAGGGCAGCTCTCAGCATGTCTCCCACATAGTCTGTAATATGGAGGGCAGCTCTCAGCATGTCTCCCACATAGTCTGTAATATGGAGGGCAGCTCTCAGCATGTCTCCCACATAGTCTGTAATATGGAGGGCAGCTCTCAGCATGTCTCCCACATAGTCTGTAATATGGAGGGCAGCTCTCAGCATGTCTCCCACATAGTCTGTAATATGGAGGGCAGCTCTCAGCATGTCTCCCACATAGTCTGTAATATGGAGGGCAGCTCTCAGCATGTCTCCCACATAGTCTGTAATATGGAGGGCAGCTCTCAGCATGTCTCCCACATAGTCTGTAATATGGAGGGCAGCTCTCAGCATGTCTCCCACATAGTCTGTAATATGGAGGGCAGCTCTCAGCATGTCTCCCACATAGTCTGTAATATGGAGGGCAGCTCTCAGCATGTCTCCCACATAGTCTGTAATATGGAGGGCAGCTCTCAGCATGTCTCCCACATAGTCTGTAATATGGAGGGCAGCTCTCAGCATGTCTCCCACATAGTCTGTAATATGGAGGGCAGCTCTCAGCATGTCTCCCACATAGTCTGTAATATGGAGGGCAGCTCTCAGCATGTCTCCCACATAGTCTGTAATATGGAGGGCAGCTCTCAGCATGTCTCCCACATAGTCTGTAATATGGAGGGCAGCTCTCAGCATGTCTCCCACATAGTCTGTAATATGGAGGGCAGCTCTCAGCATGTCTCCCACATAGTCTGTAATATGGAGGGCAGCTCTCAGCATGTCTCCCACATAGTCTGTAATATGGAGGGCAGCTCTCAGCATGTCTCCCACATAGTCTGTAATATGGAGGGCAGCTCTCAGCATGTCTCCCACATAGTCTGTAATATGGAGGGCAGCTCTCAGCATGTCTCCCACATAGTCTGTAATATGGAGGGCAGCTCTCAGCATGTCTCCCACATAGTCTGTAATATGGAGGGCAGCTCTCAGCATGTCTCCCACATAGTCTGTAATATGGAGGGCAGCTCTCAGCATGTCTCCCACATAGTCTGTAATATGGAGGGCAGCTCTCAGCATGTCTCCCACATAGTCTGTAATATGGAGGGCAGCTCTCAGCATGTCTCCCACATAGTCTGTAATATGGAGGGCAGCTCTCAGCATGTCTCCCACATAGTCTGTAATATGGAGGGCAGCTCTCAGCATGTCTCCCACATAGTCTGTAATATGGAGGGCAGCTCTCAGCATGTCTCCCACATAGTCTGTAATATGGAGGGCAGCTCTCAGCATGTCTCCCACATAGTCTGTAATATGGAGGGCAGCTCTCAGCATGTCTCCCACATAGTCTGTAATATGGAGGGCAGCTCTCAGCATGTCTCCCACATAGTCTGTAATATGGAGGGCAGCTCTCAGCATGTCTCCCACATAGTCTGTAATGGAGGGCAGCTCTCAGCATGTCTCCCACATAGTCTGTAATATGGAGGGCAGCTCTCAGCATGTCTCCCACATAGTCTGTAATATGGAGGGCAGCTCTCAGCATGTCTCCCACATAGTCTGTAATATGGAGGGCAGCTCTCAGCATGTCTCCCACATAGTCTGTAATATGGAGGGCAGCTCTCAGCATGTCTCCCACATAGTCTGTAATATGGAGGGCAGCTCTCAGCATGTCTCCCACATAGTCTGTAATATGGAGGGCAGCTCTCAGCATGTCTCCCACATAGTCTGTAATATGGAGGGCAGCTCTCAGCATGTCTCCCACATAGTCTGTAATATGGAGGGCAGCTCTCAGCATGTCTCCCACATAGTCTGTAATATGGAGGGCAGCTCTCAGCATGTCTCCCACATAGTCTGTAATATGGAGGGCAGCTCTCAGCATGTCTCCCACATAGTCTGTAATATGGAGGGCAGCTCTCAGCATGTCTCCCACATAGTCTGTAATATGGAGGGCAGCTCTCAGCATGTCTCCCACATAGTCTGTAATATGGAGGGCAGCTCTCAGCATGTCTCCCACATAGTCTGTAATATGGAGGGCAGCTCTCAGCATGTCTCCCACATAGTCTGTAATATGGAGGGCAGCTCTCAGCATGTCTCCCACATAGTCTGTAATATGGAGGGCAGCTCTCAGCATGTCTCCCACATAGTCTGTAATATGGAGGGCAGCTCTCAGCATGTCTCCCACATAGTCTGTAATATGGAGGGCAGCTCTCAGCATGTCTCCCACATAGTCTGTAATATGGAGGGCAGCTCTCAGCATGTCTCCCACATAGTCTGTAATATGGAGGGCAGCTCTCAGCATGTCTCCCACATAGTCTGTAATATGGAGGGCAGCTCTCAGCATGTCTCCCACATAGTCTGTAATATGGAGGGCAGCTCTCAGCATGTCTCCCACATAGTCTGTAATATGGAGGGCAGCTCTCAGCATGTCTCCCACATAGTCTGTAATATGGAGGGCAGCTCTCAGCATGTCTCCCACATAGTCTGGGAGGGCAGCTCTCAGCATGTCTCCCACATAGTCTGTAATATGGAGGGCAGCTCTCAGCAGCAGGTCTCCCACATAGTCTGTAATATGGAGGGCAGCTCTCCCACATAGTCTGTAATATGGAGGGCAGCTCTCAGCATGTCTCCCACATAGTCTGTAATATGGAGGGCAGCTCTCAGCATGTCTCCCACATAGTCTGTAATATGGAGGGCAGCTCTCAGCATGTCTCCCACATAGTCTGTAATATGGAGGGCAGCTCTCAGCATGTCTCCCACATAGTCTGTAATATGGAGGGCAGCTCTCAGCATGTCTCCCACATAGTCTGTAATATGGAGGGCAGCTCTCAGCATGTCTCCCACATAGTCTGTAATATGGAGGGCAGCTCTCAGCATGTCTCCCACATAGTCTGTAATATGGAGGGCAGCTCTCAGCATGTCTCCCACATAGTCTGTAATATGGAGGGCAGCTCTCAGCATGTCTCCCACATAGTCTGTAATATGAGGGCAGCTCTCAGCATGTCTCCCACATAGTCTGTAATATGGAGGGCAGCTCTCAGCATGTCTCCCACATAGTCTGTAATATGGAGGGCAGCTCTCAGCATGTCTCCCACATAGTCTCCAATATGGAGGGCAGCTCTCAGCATGTCTCCCACATAGTCTGTAATATGGAGGGCAGCTCTCAGCATGTCTCCCACATAGTCTGTAATATGGAGGGCAGCTCTCAGCATGTCTCCCACATAGTCTGTAATATGGAGGGCAGCTCTCAGCATGTCTCCCACATAGTCTGTAATATGGAGGGCAGCTCTCAGCATGTCTCCCACATAGTCTGTAATATGGAGGGCAGCTCTCAGCATGTCTCCCACATAGTCTGTAATATGGAGGGCAGCTCTCAGCATGTCTCCCACATAGTCTGTAATATGGAGGGCAGCTCTCAGCATGTCTCCCACATAGTCTGTAATATGGAGGGCAGCTCTCAGCATGTCTCCCACATAGTCTGTAATATGGAGGGCAGCTCTCAGCATGTCTCCCACATAGTCTGTAATATGGAGGGCAGCTCTCAGCATGTCTCCCACATAGTCTGTAATATGGAGGGCAGCTCTCAGCATGTCTCCCACATAGTCTGTAATATGGAGGGCAGCTCTCAGCATGTCTCCCACATAGTCTGTAATATGGAGGGCAGCTCTCAGCATGTCTCCCACATAGTCTGTAATATGGAGGGCAGCTCTCAGCATGTCTCCCACATAGTCTGTAATATGGAGGGCAGCTCTCAGCATGTCTCCCACATAGTCTGTAATATGGAGGGCAGCTCTCAGCATGTCTCCCACATAGTCTGTAATATGGAGGGCAGCTCTCAGCATGTCTCCCACATAGTCTGTAATATGGAGGGCAGCTCTCAGCATGTCTCCCACATAGTCTGTAATATGGAGGGCAGCTCTCAGCATGTCTCCCACATAGTCTGTAATATGGAGGGCAGCTCTCAGCATGTCTCCCACATAGTCTGTAATATGGAGGGCAGCTCTCAGCATGTCTCCCACATAGTCTGTAATATGGAGGGCAGCTCTCAGCATGTCTCCCACATAGTCTGTAATATGGAGGGCAGCTCTCAGCATGTCTCCCACATAGTCTGTAATATGGAGGGCAGCTCTCAGCATGTCTCCCACATAGTCTGTAATATGGAGGGCAGCTCTCAGCATGTCTCCCACATAGTCTGTAATATGGAGGGCAGCTCTCAGCATGTCTCCCACATAGTCTGTAATATGGAGGGCAGCTCTCAGCATGTCTCCCACATAGTCTGTAATATGGAGGGCAGCTCTCAGCATGTCTCCCACATAGTCTGTAATATGGAGGGCAGCTCTCAGCATGTCTCCCACATAGTCTGTAATATGGAGGGCAGCTCTCAGCATGTCTCCCACATAGTCTGTAATATGGAGGGCAGCTCTCAGCATGTCTCCCACATAGTCTGTAATATGGAGGGCAGCTCTCAGCATGTCTCCCACATAGTCTGTAATATGGAGGGCAGCTCTCAGCATGTCTCCCATGTCTCCCACAGTCTGTAATATGGAGGGCAGCTCTCAGCATGTCTCCCACATAGTCTGTAATATGAGGGCAGCTCTCAGCATGTCTCCCACATAGTCTGTAATATGGAGGGCTCTCCCACATAGTCTGTAATATGGAGGGCAGCTCTCCATGTCTCCCACATAGTCTGTAATATGGAGGGCAGCTCTCAGCATGTCTCCCACATAGTCTGTAATATGGAGGGCAGCTCTCAGCATGTCTCCCACATAGTCTGTAATATGGAGGGCAGCTCTCAGCATGTCTCCCACATAGTCTGTAATGTCTCTCAGCATGTCTCCCACATAGTCTGTAATATGGAGGGCAGCTCTCAGCATGTCTCCCACATAGTCTGTAATATGGAGGGCAGCTCTCAGCATGTCTCCCACATAGTCTGTAATATGGAGGGCAGCTCTCAGCATGTCTCCCACATAGTCTGTAATATGGAGGGCAGCTCTCAGCATGTCTCCCACATAGTCTGTAATATGGAGGGCAGCTCTCAGCATGTCTCCCACATAGTCTCCAATATGGAGGGCAGTTCTCAGCATGTCTCCCACATAGTCTGTAATATGGAGGGCAGCTCTCAGCATGTCTCCCACATAGTCTGTAATGAGAAGGGCAGCTCTCAGCATGTCTCCCACATAGTCTGTAATATGGAGGGCAGCTCTCAGCATGTCTCCCACATAGTCTGTAATATGGAGGGCAGCTCTCAGCATGTCTCCCACATAGTCTGTAATATGGAGGGCAGCTCTCAGCATGTCTCCCACATAGTCTGTAATATGGAGGGCAGCTCTCAGCATGTCTCCCACATAGTCTGTAATATGGAGGGCAGCTCTCAGCATGTCTCCCACATAGTCTGTAATATGGAGGGCAGCTCTCAGCATGTCTCCCACATAGTCTGTAATATGGAGGGCAGCTCTCAGCATGTCTCCCACATAGTCTGTAATATGGAGGGCAGCTCTCAGCATGTCTCCCACATAGTCTGTAATATGGAGGGCAGCTCTCAGCATGTCTCCCACATAGTCTGTAATATGGAGGGCAGCTCTCAGCATGTCTCCCACATAGTCTGTAATATGGAGGGCAGCTCTCAGCATGTCTCCCACATAGTCTGTAATGTCTCAGCATGTCTCCCACATAGTCTGTAATATGGAGGGCAGCTCTCAGCATGTCTCCCACATAGTCTGTAATATGGAGGGCAGCTCTCAGCATGTCTCCCACATAGTCTGTAATATGGAGGGCAGCTCTCAGCATGTCTCCCACATAGTCTGTAATATGGAGGGCAGCTCTCAGCATGTCTCCCACATAGTCTGTAATATGGAGGGCAGCTCTCAGCATGTCTCCCACATAGTCTGTAATATGGAGGGCAGCTCTCAGCATGTCTCCCACATAGTCTGTAATATGGAGGGCAGCTCTCAGCATGTCTCCCACATAGTCTGTAATATGGAGGGCAGCTCTCAGCATGTCTCCCACATAGTCTGTAATATGGAGGGCAGCTCTCAGCATGTCTCCCACATAGTCTGTAATATGGAGGGCAGCTCTCAGCATGTCTCCCACATAGTCTGTAATATGGAGGGCAGCTCTCAGCATGTCTCCCACATAGTCTGTAATATGGAGGGCAGCTCTCAGCATGTCTCCCACATAGTCTGTAATATGGAGGGCAGCTCTCAGCATGTCTCCCACATAGTCTGTAATATGGAGGGCAGCTCTCAGCATGTCTCCCACATAGTCTGTAATATGGAGGGCAGCTCTCAGCATGTCTCCCACATAGTCTGTAATATGGAGGGCAGCTCTCAGCATGTCTCCCACATAGTCTGTAATATGGAGGGCAGCTCTCAGCATGTCTCCCACATAGTCTGTAATATGGAGGGCAGCTCTCAGCATGTCTCCCACATAGTCTGTAATATGGAGGGCAGCTCTCAGCATGTCTCCCACATAGTCTGTAATATGGAGGGCAGCTCTCAGCATGTCTCCCACATAGTCTGTAATATGGAGGGCAGCTCTCAGCATGTCTCCCACATAGTCTGTAATATGGAGGGCAGCTCTCAGCATGTCTCCCACATAGTCTGTAATATGGAGGGCAGCTCTCAGCATGTCTCCCACATAGTCTGTAATATGGAGGGCAGCTCTCAGCATGTCTCCCACATAGTCTGTAATATGGAGGGCAGCTCTCAGCATGTCTCCCACATAGTCTGTAATATGGAGGGCAGCTCTCAGCATGTCTCCCACATAGTCTGTAATATGGAGGGCAGCTCTCAGCATGTCTCCCACATAGTCTGTAATATGGAGGGCAGCTCTCAGCATGTCTCCCACATAGTCTGTAATATGGAGGGCAGCTCTCAGCATGTCTCCCACATAGTCTGTAATATGGAGGGCAGCTCTCAGCATGTCTCCCACATAGTCTGTAATATGGAGGGCAGCTCTCAGCATGTCTCCCACATAGTCTGTAATATGGAGGGCAGCTCTCAGCATGTCTCCCACATAGTCTGTAATATGGAGGGCAGCTCTCAGCATGTCTCCCACATAGTCTGTAATATGGAGGGCAGCTCTCAGCATGTCTCCCACATAGTTTGTAATGGAGGGCAGCTCTCAGCATGTCTCCCACATAGTCTGTAATATGGAGGGCAGCTCTCAGCATGTCTCCCACATAGTCTGTAATATGGAGGGCAGCTCTCAGCATGTCTCCCACATAGTCTGTAATATGGAGGGCAGCTCTCAGCATGTCTCCCACATTGTCTGTAATATGGAGGGCAGCTCTCAGCATGTCTCCCACATAGTCTGTAATATGGAGGGCAGCTCTCAGCATGTCTCCCACATAGTCTGTAATATGGAGGGCAGCTCTCAGCATGTCTCCCACATAGTCTGTAATATGGAGGGCAGCTCTCAGCATGTCTCCCACATAGTCTGTAATATGGAGGGCAGCTCTCAGCATGTCTCCCACATAGTCTGTAATATGGAGGCCAGCTCTCAGCATGTCTCCCACATAGTCTGTAATATGGAGGGCAGCTCTCAGCATGTCTCCCACATAGTCTGTAATATGGAGGGCAGCTCTCAGCATGTCTCCCACATAGTCTGTAATATGGAGGGCAGCTCTCAGCATGTCTCCCACATAGTCTGTAATATGGAGGGCAGCTCTCAGTATGTCTCCCACATAGTCTGTAAATATGGAGGGCAGCTCTCAGCATGTCTCCCACATAGTCTGTAATATGGAGGGCAGCTCTCAGCATGTCTCCCATGGAGGGCATAGTCTCCCACATAATGTAATGGAGGGCAGCTCTCAGCATGTCTCCCACATAGTCTGTAATATGGAGGGCAGCTCTCAGCATGTCTCCCACATAGTCTGTAATATGGAGGGCAGCTCTCAGCATGTCTCCCACATAGTCTGTAATATGGAGGGCAGCTCTCAGCATGTCTCCCACATAGTCTGTAATATGGAGGGCAGCTCTCAGTCTGTAATATGGAGGGCAGCTCTCAGCATGTCTCCCACATAGTCTGTAATATGGAGGGCAGCTCTCAGCATGTCTCCCACATAGTCTGTAATATGGAGGGCAGCTCTCAGCATGTCTCCCACATAGTCTGTAATATGGAGGGCAGCTCTCAGCATGTCTCCCACATAGTCTGTAATATGGAGGGCAGCTCTCAGCATGTCTCCCACATAGTCTGTAATATGGAGGGCAGCTCTCAGCATGTCTCCCACATAGTCTGTAATATGGAGGGCAGCTCTCAGCATGTCTCCCACATAGTCTGTAATATGGAGGGCAGCTCTCAGCATGTCTCCCACATAGTCTGTAATATGGAGGGCAGCTCTCAGCATGTCTCCCACATAGTCTGTAATATGGAGGGCAGCTCTCAGCATGTCTCCATGTCTCCTCACATAGTCTGTAATATGGAGGGCAGCTCTCAGCATGTCTCCCACATAGTCTGTAATATGGAGGGCAGCTCTCTCCCAGCATGTCTCCCACATAGTCTGTAATATGGAGGGCAGCTCTCAGCATGTCTCCCACATAGTCTGTAATATGGAGGGCAGCTCTCAGCATGTCTCCCACATAGTCTGTAATATGGAGGGCAGCTCTCAGCATGTCTCCCACATAGTCTGTAATATGGAGGGCAGCTCTCAGCATGTCTCCCACATAGTCTGTAATATGGAGGGCAGCTCTCAGCATGTCTCCCACATAGTCTGTAATATGGAGGGCAGCTCTCAGCATGTCTCCCACATAGTCTGTAATATGGAGGGCAGCTCTCAGCATGTCTCCCACATAGTCTGTAATATGGAGGGCAGCTCTCAGCATGTCTCCCACATAGTCTGTAATATGGAGGGCAGCTCTCAGCATGTCTCCCACATAGTCTGTAATATGGAGGGCAGCTCTCAGCATGTCTCCCACATAGTCTGTAATATGGAGGGCAGCTCTCAGCATGTCTCCCACATAGTCTGTAATATGGAGGGCAGCTCTCAGCATGTCTCCCACATAGTCTGTAATATGGAGGGCAGCTCTCAGCATGTCTCCCACATAGTCTGTAATATGGAGGGCAGCTCTCAGCATGTCTCCCACATAGTCTGTAATATGGAGGGCAGCTCTCAGCATGTCTCCCACATAGTCTGTAATATGGAGGGCAGCTCTCAGCATGTCTCCCACATAGTCTGTAATATGGAGGGCAGCTCTCAGCATGTCTCCCACATAGTCTGTAATATGGAGGGCAGCTCTCAGCATGTCTCCCACATAGTCTGTAATATGGAGGGCAGCTCTCAGCATGTCTCCCACATAGTCTGTAATATGGAGGGCAGCTCTCAGCATGTCTCCCACATAGTCTGTAATATGGAGGGCAGCTCTCAGCATGTCTCCCACATAGTCTGTAATATGGAGGGCAGCTCTCAGCATGTCTCCCACATAGTCTGTAATATGGAGGGCAGCTCTCAGCATGTCTCCCACATAGTCTGTAATATGGAGGGCAGCTCTCAGCATGTCTCCCACATAGTCTGTAATATGGAGGGCAGCTCTCAGCATGTCTCCCACATAGTCTGTAATATGGAGGGCAGCTCTCAGCATGTCTCCCACATAGTCTGTAATATGGAGGGCAGCTCTCAGCATGTCTCCCACATAGTCTGTAATATGGAGGGCAGCTCTCAGCATGTCTCCCACATAGTCTGTAATATGGAGGGCAGCTCTCAGCATGTCTCCCACATAGTCTGTAATATGGAGGGCAGCTCTCAGCATGTCTCCCACATAGTCTGTAATATGGAGGGCAGCTCTCAGCATGTCTCCCACATAGTCTGTAATATGGAGGGCAGCTCTCAGCATGTCTCCCACATAGTCTGTAATATGGAGGGCAGCTCTCAGCATGTCTCCCACATAGTCTGTAATATGGAGGGCAGCTCTCAATAGTCTGTAATATGGAGGGCAGCTCTCAGCATGTCTCCCACATAGTCTGTAATATGGAGGGCAGCTCTCAGCATGTCTCCCACATAGTCTGTAATATGGAGGGCAGCTCTCAGCATGTCTCCCACATAGTCTGTAATATGGAGGGCAGCTCTCAGCATGTCTCCCACATAGTTTGTAATAATGGAGGGCAGCTCTCAGCATGTCTCCCACATAGTCTGTAATATGGAGGGCAGCTCTCAGCATGTCTCCCACATAGTCTGTAATATGGAGGGCAGCTCTCAGCATGTCTCCCACATAGTCTGTAATATGGGGGGCAGCTCTCAGCATGTCTCCCACATAGTCTGTAATATGGAGGGCAGCTCTCAGCATGTCTCCCACATAGTCTGTAATATGGAGGGCAGCTCTCAGCATGTCTCCCACATAGTCTGTAATATGGAGGGCAGCTCTCAGCATGTCTCCCACATAGTCTCTAATATGGAGGGCAGCTCTCAGCATGTCTCCCACATAGTCTGTAATATGGAGGGCAGCTCTCAGCATGTCTCCCACATAGTCTGTAATATGGAGGGCAGCTCTCAGCATGTCTCCCACATAGTCTGTAATATGGAGGGCAGCTCTCAGCATGTCTCCCACATAGTCTGTAATATGGAGGGCAGCTCTCAGCATGTCTCCCACATAGTCTGTAATATGGAGGGCAGCTCTCAGCATGTCTCCCACATAGTCTGT
This sequence comes from Oncorhynchus keta, assembly GCF_023373465.1. NCBI lineage: Eukaryota > Metazoa > Chordata > Actinopteri > Salmoniformes > Salmonidae > Oncorhynchus > Oncorhynchus keta. The sequence goes on from NC_068426.1 coordinate 27,106,658, forward strand.
AATATGGAGGGCAGCTCTCAGCATGTCTCCCACATAGTCTGTAATATGGAGGGCAGCTCTCAGCATGTCTCCCACATAGTCTGTAATATGGAGGGCAGCTCTCAGCATGTCTCCCACATAGTCTGTAATATGGAGGGCAGCTCTCAGCATGTCTCCCACATAGTCTGTAATATGGAGGGCAGCTCTCAGCATGTCTCCCACATAGTCTGTAATATGGAGGGCAGCTCTCAGCATGTCTCCCACATAGTCTGTAATATGGAGGGCAGCTCTCAGCATGTCTCCCACATAGTCTGTAATATGGAGGGCAGCTCTCAGCATGTCTCCCACATAGTCTGTAATATGGAGGGCAGCTCTCAGCATGTCTCCCACATAGTCTGTAATATGGAGGGCAGCTCTCAGCATGTCTCCCACATAGTCTGTAATATGGAGGGCAGCTCTCAGCATGTCTCCCACATAGTCTGTAATATGGAGGGCAGCTCTCAGCATGTCTCCCACATAGTCTGTAATATGGAGGGCAGCTCTCAGCATGTCTCCCACATAGTCTGTAATATGGAGGGCAGCTCTCAGCATGTCTCCCACATAGTCTGTAATATGGAGGGCAGCTCTCAGCATGTCTCCCACATAGTCTGTAATATGGAGGGCAGCTCTCAGCATGTCTCCCACATAGTCTGTAATATGGAGGGCAGCTCTCAGCATGTCTCCCACATAGTCTGTAATATGGAGGGCAGCTCTCAGCATGTCTCCCACATAGTCTGTAATATGGAGGGCAGCTCTCAGCATGTCTCCCACATAGTCTGTAATATGGAGGGCAGCTCTCAGCATATCTCCCACATCGTCTGGAATATGGAGGGCAGCTCTCAGCATGTCTCCCACATCGTCTGTAATATGGAGGGCAGCTCTCAGCATATCTCCCACATAGTCTGCAATATGGAGTGCAGCTCTCAATATGTATCCCACATAGCTGTAATATGGAGGGCAGCGCTCAGCATGTCTCCCACAGTCTCCAATATCGAGGGCAGCTCTCAGCATGTCTCCCACATAGTCTGGAATATGGAGCGCAGCTCTCAGCATGTCTCCCACATAGTCTGTAATATGGAGGGCAGCTCTCAGCATGTCTCCCACATAGTCTGTAATATGGAGGGCAGCTCTCAGCATGTCTCCCACATCGTCTGTAATATGGAGGGCAGCTCTCAGCATATCTCCCACATAGTCTGCAATATGGAGTGCAGCTCTCAGCATGTCTCCCACATAGTCTGTAATATGGAGGGCAGCTCTCAGCATGTCTCCCACATAGTCTGTAATATGGAGGGCAGCTCTCAGCATGTCTCCCACATAGTCTGTAATATGGAGGGCAGCTCTCAGCATGTCTCCCACATAGTCTGTAATATAGAGGGCAGCTCTCAGCATGTCTCCCACACATCTCAGTCTCCAATATGGAGGGCAGCTCTCAGCATGTCTCCCACATAGTCTGTAATATGGAGGACATCTTTCAGCATGTCTCCCACATAGTCTGTAATATGGGGGGCAGCTCTCAACATGTCTCCCACATAGTCTGTAATATTGAGGGCAGCGCTCAGCATGTCTCCCACATAGTCTGTAATATGGAGGGCAGCTCTCAGCATGTCTCCCACATAGTCTGTAATATGGAGGGCAGCTCTCAGCATGTCTCCCACATAGTCTGTAATATGGAGGGCAGCTCTCAGCATGTCTCCCACATAGTCTGTAATATGGAGGGCAGCTCTCAGCATGTCTCCCACATAGTCTGTAATATGGAGGGCAGCTCTCAGCATGTCTCCCACATAGTCTGTAATATGGAGGGCAGCTCTCAGCATGTCTCCCACATAGTCTGTAATATGGAGGGCAGCTCTCAGCATGTCTCCCACATAGTCTGTAATATGGAGGGCAGCTCTCAGCATGTCTCCCACATAGTCTGTAATATGGAGGGCAGCTCTCAGCATGTCTCCCACATAGTCTGTAATATGGAGGGCAGCTCTCAGCATGTCTCCCACATAGTCTGTAATATGGAGGGCAGCTCTCAGCATGTCTCCCACATAGTCTGTAATATGGAGGGCAGCTCTCAGCATGTCTCCCACATAGTCTGTAATATGGAGGGCAGCTCTCAGCATGTCTCCCACATAGTCTGTAATATGGAGGGCAGCTCTCAGCATGTCTCCCACATAGTCTGTAATATGGAGGGCAGCTCTCAGCATGTCTCCCACATAGTCTGTAATATGGAGGGCAGCTCTCAGCATGTCTCCCACATAGTCTGTAATATGGAGGGCAGCTCTCAGCATGTCTCCCACATAGTCTGTAATATGGAGGGCAGCTCTCAGCATGTCTCCCACATAGTCTGTAATATGGAGGGCAGCTCTCAGCATGTCTCCCACATAGTCTGTAATATGGAGGGCAGCTCTCAGCATGTCTCCCACATAGTCTGTAATATGGAGGGCAGCTCTCAGCATGTCTCCCACATAGTCTGTAATATGGAGGGCAGCTCTCAGCATGTCTCCCACATAGTCTGTAATATGGAGGGCAGCTCTCAGCATGTCTCCCACATAGTCTGTAATATGGAGGGCAGCTCTCAGCATGTCTCCCACATAGTCTGTAATATGGAGGGCAGCTCTCAGCATGTCTCCCACATAGTCTGTAATATGGAGGGCAGCTCTCAGCATGTCTCCCACATAGTCTGTAATATGGAGGGCAGCTCTCAGCATGTCTCCCACATAGTCTGTAATGTGGAGGGCAGCTCTCAGCATGTCTCCCACATAGTCTGTAATATGGAGGGCAGCTCTCAGCATGTCTCCCACATAGTCTGTAATATGGAGGGCAGCTCTCAGCATGTCTCCCACATAGTCTGTAATATGGAGGGCAGCTCTCAGCATGTCTCCCACATAGTCTGTAATATGGAGGGCAGCTCTCAGCATGTCTCCCACATAGTCTGTAATATGGAGGGCAGCTCTCAGCATGTCTCCCACATAGTCTGTAATATGGAGGGCAGCTCTCAGCATGTCTCCCACATAGTCTGTAATATGGAGGGCAGCTCTCAGCATGTCTCCCACATAGTCTGTAATATGGAGGGCAGCTCTCAGCATGTCTCCCACATAGTCTGTAATATGGAGGGCAGCTCTCAGCATGTCTCCCACATCAATATGGAGGGCAGTCTCAGCATGTCTCCCACATAGTCTGTAATATGGAGGGCAGCTCTCAGCATGTCTCCCACATAGTCTGTAATATGGAGGGCAGCTCTCAGCATGTCTCCCACATAGTCTGTAATATGGAGGGCAGCTCTCAGCATGTCTCCCACATAGTCTGTAATATGGAGGGCAGCTCTCAGCATGTCTCCCACATAGTCTGTAATATGGAGGGCAGCTCTCAGCATGTCTCCCACATAGTCTGTAATATGGAGGGCAGCTCTCAGCATGTCTCCCACATAGTCTGTAATATGGAGGGCAGCTCTCAGCATGTCTCCCACATAGTCTGTAATATGGAGGGCAGCTCTCAGCATGTCTCCCACATAGTCTGTAATATGGAGGGCAGCTCTCAGCATGTCTCCCACATAGTCTGTAATATGGAGGGCAGCTCTCAGCATGTCTCCCACATAGTCTGTAATATGGAGGGCAGCTCTCAGCATGTCTCCCACATAGTCTGTAATATGGAGGGCAGCTCTCAGCATGTCTCCCACATAGTCTGTAATATGGAGGGCAGCTCTCAGCATGTCTCCCACATAGTCTGTAATATGGAGGGCAGCTCTCAGCATGTCTCCCACATAGTCTGTAATATGGAGGGCAGCTCTCAGCATGTCTCCCACATAGTCTGTAATATGGAGGGCAGCTCTCAGCATGTCTCCCACATAGTCTGTAATATGGAGGGCAGCTCTCAGCATGTCTCCCACATAGTCTGTAATATGGAGGGCAGCTCTCAGCATGTCTCCCACATAGTCTGTAATATGGAGGGCAGCTCTCCCACATAGTCTGTAATATGCATGTCTCCCACATAGTCTGTAATATGGAGGGCAGCTCTCAGCATGTCTCCCACATAGTCTGTAATATGGAGGGCAGCTCTCAGCATGTCTCCCACATAGTCTGTAATATGGAGGGCAGCTCTCAGCATGTCTCCCACATAGTCTGTAATATGGAGGGCAGCTCTCAGCATGTCTCCCACATAGTCTGTAATATGGAGGGCAGCTCTCAGCATGTCTCCCACATAGTCTGTAATATGGAGGGCAGCTCTCAGCATGTCTCCCACATAGTCTGTAATATGGAGGGCAGCTCTCAGCATGTCTCCCACATAGTCTGTAATATGGAGGGCAGCTCTCAGCATGTCTCCCACATAGTCTGTAATGTGGAGGGCAGCTCTCAGCATGTCTCCCACATAGTCTGTAATATGGAGGGCAGCTCTCAGCATGTCTCCCACATAGTCTGTAATATGGAGGGCAGCTCTCAGCATGTCTCCCACATAGTCTGTAATATGGAGGGCAGCTCTCAGCATGTCTCCCACATAGTCTGTAATATGGAGGGCAGCTCTCAGCATGTCTCCCACATAGTCTGTAATATGGAGGGCAGCTCTCAGCATGTCTCCCACATAGTCTGTAATATGGAGGGCAGCTCTCAGCATGTCTCCCACATAGTCTGTAATATGGAGGGCAGCTCTCAGCATGTCTCCCACATAGTCTGTAATATGGAGGGCAGCTCTCAGCATGTCTCCCACATAGTCTGTAATATGGAGGGCAGCTCTCAGCATGTCTCCCACATAGTCTGTAATGAGGAGGGCAGCTCTCAGCATGTCTCCCACATAGTCTGTAATATGGAGGGCAGCTCTCAGCATGTCTCCCACATAGTCTGTAATATGGAGGGCAGCTCTCAGCATGTCTCCCACATAGTCTGTAATATGGAGGGCAGCTCTCAGCATGTCTCCCACATAGTCTGTAATATGGAGGGCAGCTCTCAGCATGTCTCCCACATAGTCTGTAATATGGAGGGCAGCTCTCAGCATGTCTCCCGCATAGTCTGTAATATGGAGGGCAGCTCTCAGCATGTCTCCCACATAGTCTGTAATATGGAGGGCAGCTCTCAGCATGTCTCCCACATAGTCTGTAATATGGAGGGCAGCTCTCAGCATGTCTCCCACATAGTCTGTAATATGGAGGGCAGCTCTCAGCATGTCTCCCACATAGTCTGTAATATGGAGGGCAGCTCTCAGCATGTCTCCCACATAGTCTGTAATATGGAGGGCAGCTCTCAGCATGTCTCCCACATAGTCTGTAATATGGAGGGCAGCTCTCAGCATGTCTCCCACATAGTCTGTAATATGGAGGGCAGCTCTCAGCATGTCTCCCACATAGTCTGTAATATGGAGGGCAGCTCTCAGCATGTCTCCCACATAGTCTGTAATATGGAGGGCAGCTCTCAGCATGTCTCCCACATAGTCTGTAATATGGAGGGCAGCTCTCAGCATGTCTCCCACATAGTCTGTAATATGGAGGGCAGCTCTCAGCATGTCTCCCACATAGTCTGTAATATGGAGGGCAGCTCTCAGCATGTCTCCCACATAGTCTGTAATATGGAGGGCAGCTCTCAGCATGTCTCCCACATAGTCTGTAATATGGAGGGCAGCTCTCAGCATGTCTCCCACATAGTCTGTAATATGGAGGGCAGCTCTCAGCATGTCTCCCACATAGTCTGTAATATGGAGGGCAGCTCTCAGCATGTCTCCCACATAGTCTGTAATATGGAGGGCAGCTCTCAGCATGTCTCCCACATAGTCTGTAATATGGAGGGCAGCTCTCAGCATGTCTCCCACATAGTCTGTAATATGGAGGGCAGCTCTCAGCATGTCTCCCACATAGTCTGTAATATGGAGGGCAGCTCTCAGCATGTCTCCCACATAGTCTGTAATATGGAGGGCAGCTCTCAGCATGTCTCCCACATAGTCTGTAATATGGAGGGCAGCTCTCAGCATGTCTCCCACATAGTCTGTAATATGGAGGGCAGCTCTCAGCATGTCTCCCACATAGTCTGTAATATGGAGGGCAGCTCTCAGCATGTCTCCCACATAGTCTGTAATATGGAGGGCAGCTCTCAGCATGTCTCCCACATAGTCTGTAATATGGAGGGCAGCTCTCAGCATGTCTCCCACATAGTCTGTAATATGGAGGGCAGCTCTCAGCATGTCTCCCACATAGTCTGTAATATGGAGGGCAGCTCTCAGCATGTCTCCCACATAGTCTGTAATATGGAGGGCAGCTCTCAGCATGTCTCCCACATAGTCTGTAATATGGAGGGCAGCTCTCAGCATGTCTCCCACATAGTCTGTAATATGGAGGGCAGCTCTCAGCATGTCTCCCACATAGTCTGTAATATGGAGGGCAGCTCTCAGCATGTCTCCCACATAGTCTGGAATATGGAGGGCAGCTCTCAGCATGTCTCCCACATAGTCTGTAATATGGAGGGCAGCTCTCAGCATGTCTCCCACATAGTCTGTAATATGGAGGGCAGCTCTCAGCATGTCTCCCACATAGTCTGTAATATGGAGGGCAGCTCTCAGCATGTCTCCCACATAGTCTGTAATATGGAGGGCAGCTCTCAGCATGTCTCCCACATAGTCTGTAATATGGAGGGCAGCTCTCAGCATGTCTCCCACATAGTCTGTAATATGGAGGGCAGCTCTCAGCATGTCTCCCACATAGTCTGTAATATGGAGGGCAGCTCTCAGCATGTCTCCCACATAGTCTGTAATATGGAGGGCAGCTCTCAGCATGTCTCCCACATAGTCTGTAATATGGAGGGCAGCTCTCAGCATGTCTCCCACATAGTCTGTAATATGGAGGGCAGCTCTCAGCATGTCTCCCACATAGTCTGTAATATGGAGGGCAGCTCTCAGCATGTCTCCCACATAGTCTGTAATATGGAGGGCAGCTCTCAGCATGTCTCCCACATAGTCTGTAATATGGAGGGCAGCTCTCAGCATGTCTCCCACATAGTCTGTAATATGGAGGGCAGCTCTCAGCATGTCTCCCACATAGTCTGTAATATGGAGGGCAGCTCTCAGCATGTCTCCCACATAGTCTGTAATGTGGAGGGCAGCTCTCAGCATGTCTCCCACATAGTCTGTAATATGGAGGGCAGCTCTCAGCATGTCTCCCACATAGTCTGTAATATGGAGGGCAGCTCTCAGCATGTCTCCCACATAGTCTGTAATATGGAGGGCAGCTCTCAGCATGTCTCCCACATAGTCTGTAATATGGAGGGCAGCTCTCAGCATGTCTCCCACACAGTCTCCAATATGGAGGGCAGTTCTCAGCATGTCTCCCACATAGTCTGTAATATGGAGGGCAGCTCTCAGCATGTCTCCCACATAGTCTGTAATATGGAGGGCAGCTCTCAGCATGTCTCCCACATAGTCTGTAATATGGAGGGCAGCTCTCAGCATGTCTCCCACATAGTCTGTAATATGGAGGGCAGCTCTCAGCATGTCTCCCACATAGTCTGTAATATGGAGGGCAGCTCTCAGCATGTCTCCCACATAGTCTGTAATATGGAGGGCAGCTTTCAGCATGTCTCCCACAAGAGTCTCTTCGATTATAATCACAGCCTCATATATCCCCCACAAGCAGACACATCGAGGGCTCTGAGAACTTTATGTAACTCTTTGCAAACTGGAAAACATTTATCCGGAGGCTGCATTCATTGTAGCTGGGGATTTTAACAAAGCCAATCTGAAAACAAGACTCCCTAAATTTTATCAGCATATCGATTGCGCAACCAGGGGTGGTAAAACCTTGGATCATTGTTACTCTAACTTCCGCGACGCATATAAGGCCCTGCCCCGCCCCCTCTCGGAAAAGCTGACCACGACTCCATTTTGCTGATCCCTGCCTACAGGCAGAAATTAAAACAAGAGGCTCCCACGCTGAGGTCTGTCCAACGCTGGTCAGACCACTCTACACTCCAAGACTGCTTCCATCACGTGGAGGGGACATGTTTCGTAATTGCGTCAGATGGGAATATTGACGAATACGCTGATTCTCCCGAGTTCATAGTCGTGTAAGATGTCGTTCCCATAGCAACGATAAAAACATTCCCTAACCAGAAACCGTGGATTGATGGCAGCATTCAGCATGAAACTGTAATATGGAGAACCACTGCTTTTAATCAGGGCAAGGTGTCTGGCAGCATGTCTGAATACAAACAGTCTCAGCTATTCCCTCCGGAAGGCTATTAAACAAGCTAAGCTCAGTACAGAGACAAAGTGGAATCTCAATTCAATGGCTGAACAAGAGGCATGTGGCATGTCTACAGTCAATCACGGACTACAAGATGAAATGGAGCCCAGTCACAGACCAGGATGTCTCTCCCAGGCAGACTAAATAACTTTTTCCCCGTCTGTAATGAGGACAATACAGTGCCACTGACACGGCCTGCAACGGAAACATGCAGCTCTCTCCTTCACTGCAGCCGAGGTCTAAGAATTTGGACGTGTTAGGTCAAGGCTGCAGGCCCAGACGGCATCCCCAGCCGCGCCTCAGAGCATGCTCCGCATGTCTACCACATAGTCTGTAATATGGAGGGCAGCTCCACATGCTTCAAGTCTGTAGGGCCACCATTGTTCCTGTTCCCAAGAAAGCTATGGTAGGGCTAAACTCTCCGCCCGTGCACTCACCTCCGTCACATGAAGTCTTTGTAATATGGAGGGCAGCTCACCTCAGCATGTCTCCCACATAGTCTGTAATATGGTCCAGGGCAGCTCAACCAGCATGTCTCCCAACCCACCTGGAGAGGAATACCTATGTGAGAATGCTGTTCAGGGCAGCTCGGCATTCAACACCATAGTACCCTCCATAGCTCGTCATCAAGCTCGAGACCCTGGGTCTCCCCATCAGTGGATGGGTACTGGACTTCCTGAGTCTGCCCCCATATGGTGAGGGTAGGCAACAACATGTCTCCCACATGAGTCTGTCAATATGGGGGCCCTCTCAGCATGCGTTCTGAGCCCTCTCCTGTACTCCCTGTTCACCCACGATGCGTGGCCACGCACGCTCAGCATGTCTCAATCATAGTTTGTAATAGGGCAGTGGTAGGCTTGATTACCAGCAACGACCACATTGGCTGGGAGGAGGTGAGGGCAGCTCTCAGTGTGTCTAACCCACACTCAACTGTCAACAAAACTGGAGATGATTGCAGACTTCTCAGCATGTCTCCCACATCCACATCTGGAACAGTAGTGGAGAGGGTAGCTAGTTTTCAAGTTCCTCGTCATACACATCACAGACAAACTGAATTGGTCCACTCACACTGACAGCGTCTGAAGAAGAGCATGCCTATTCAACCTCAGGAGACTGAAGAAATTCGGCTTGTCACCAAAAGCACTCACAAACTTCTGGAGATGCACAATCAGAGCATCCTGGCGGGCTGTAATATCACCGCCTGGTACGGCAGCTCTCCGCCCTCAACATAAGGCTCTCCAGAGGGTAGGAGGACTGCAGCATCACCGGGGGCAAACTCTGCCCTCCAGGACACCTACACCACCCGTTGTTACAGGAAGGCCATAAAGATCATCAAGGACATCAACCACCCGAACCACTGCCTGTTCACCCCGCTATCATCCAGAAGGCAGGTCAGTACAGGTGCATCAAAGCTGGGACCGAGAGACTGAAAAACAGCTTCTATCTCAAGGCCATCAGACTGTTAAACAGCCACCACTAACATTGAGTGGCTGCTGCAGCACACTGTCATTGACACTGACCCAACTCCAGCCATTTTAATAATGGGAATTGATGGGAATTATGTAAATATATCACTAGCCACTTTAAACAATGCTACCTTATATAATGTTACTTACCCTACATTATTCATCTCATATGCATATGTATATACTGTACTCTACATCATCGACTGCATCCTTATGTAACACATGTATCACTAGCCACTTTAACTATGCCACTTTGTTTACTTTGTCTACACACTCATCTCATATGTATATACTGTACTCGATACCATCTACTGTATGCTGCTCTGTACCATCACTCATTCATATATCCTTATGTACATGTTCCTTATCCCCTTACACTGTGTATAAGACAGTAGTTTAGGAATTGTTAGTTAGATTACTTGTTGGTTATCACTGCATTGTCGGAACTAGAAGCACAAGCATTTCGCTACACTCGCATTTAACATCTGCTAACCATGTGTATGTGACAAATAAAATTTGATTTGATTTGATTTTTGATTTATTGTCTGGAATATGGAGGGCAGCTCTCAGCATGTCTCCCACATAGTCTGTAATATGGATGGCAGCTCTCAGCATGTCTCCCACATAGTCTGTAATATGGAGGACAGCTTTCAGCATGTCTCCCACATAGTCTGTAATATGGGGGGCAGCTCTCAACATGTCTCCCACATAGTCTGTAATATTGAGGGCAGCGCTCAGCATGTCTCCCACATAGTCTGTAATATTGAGGGCAGCGCTCAGCATGTCTCCCACATAGTCTGTAATATGGAGGGCAGCTCTCAGCATGTCTCCCACATAGTCTGTAATATTGAGGGCAGCTCTCAGCATGTCTCCCACATTGTCTGGAATATGGAGGGCAGCTCTCAGCATGTCTCCCACATAGTCTGTAATATGGAGGGCAGCTCTCAGCATGTCTCCCACATAGTCTGTAATATGGAGGACAGCTCTCAGCATGTCTCCCACATAGTCTGTAATATGGAGGGCAGCTCTCAACATGTCTCCCACATAGTCTGTAATATGGAGGGCATCTCTCAGCATGTCTACCACACAGTCTCCAATATGGAGGGCAGTTCTCAGCATGTCTCCCACATAGTCTGTAATACGGAGGGCAGCTCTCAGCATGTCTCCCACATAGTCTGTAATGTGGAGGGCAGCTCTCAGCATGTCTCCCGCATAGTCTGTAATACGGAGGGCAGCTCTCAGCATGTCTACCACATAGTCTGTAATATGGAGGGCAGCTCTCAGCATGTCTCCCACATAGTCTGTAATATGGATGGCAGCTCTCAACATGTCTCCCACATAGTCTGTAATATGGAGGACAGCTCTCAGCATGTCTCCCACATAGTCTGTAATATGGAGGGCAGCTCTCAGCATGTCTCCCACATAGTCTGTAATATGGAGGGCAGCTCTCAGCATGTCTCCCACATAGTCTGTAATATGGAGGGCAGCTCTCAGCATGTCTCCCACATAGTCTGTAATATTGAGGGCAGCTTTCAGCATGTCTCCCACAAGAGAATTCTCTTCGATTATAATCACAGCCGTATATATCCCCCCCCCAAGCAGACACATCGATGGCTCTGAACGAACTTTATTTAACTCTTTGCAAACTGGAAAACATTTATCCGGAGGCTGCATTCATTGTAGCTGGGGATTTTAACAAAGCCAATCTGAAAACAAGACTCCCTAAATTTTATCAGCATATCGATTGCGCAACCAGGGGTGGTAAAACCTTGGATCATTGTTACTCTAACTTCCGCGACGCATATAAGGCCCTGCCCCGCCCCCTTTCGGAAAAGCTGACCACGACTCCATTTTGCTGATCCCTGCCTACAGGCAGAAATTAAAACAAGAGGCTCCCACGCTGAGGTCTGTCCAACGCTGGTCAGACCAAGCTGACTCTACACTCAAGACTGCTTCCATCACGTGGACTGGGACATGTTTCAGCATGTCAGATGGGAATATTGACGAATACGCTGATTCGGTGTGCGAGTTCATTAGAACGTGCTCGAAGATGTCGTTCCCATAGCAACGATAAAAACATTCCCTAACCAGAAACCGTGGATTGATGGCAGCATTCGCGTGAAACTGAAAGCGCGAACCACTGCTTTTAATCAGGGCAAGGTGTCTGGCAACATGACTGAATACAAACAGTGCAGCTATTCCCCCGCAAGGCTATTAAACAAGCTAAGCGTCAGTACAGAGACAAAGTGGAATCTCAATTCAATGGCTCAGACACAAGAGGCATGTGGCAGGGTCTACAGTCAATCACGGACTACAAGATGAAATCCAGCCCAGTCACAGACCAGGATGTCTTGCTCCCAGGCAGACTAAATAACTTTTTGCCCGCTTTGAGGACAATACAGTGCCACTGACACGGCCTGCAACGGAAACATGCGGTCTCTCCTTCACTGCAGCCGAGGTGAGTAAGACATTTAAACGTGTTAACCCTCGCATGCAGGCCCAGACGGCAGCCGCGCCCTCAGAGCATGCGCAGACCAGCTGGCCGGTCTGTTTACGGACATATTCAATCAATCCCTATACCAGTCTGCTGTTCCCACATGCTTCAAGAGGGCCACCATTGTTCCTGTTCCCAAGAAAGCTAAGGTAACTGAGCTAAACACTACCGTCTCACTCACATAGTCCGTCATCATGAAGTGCTTTGAGAGACTAGTCAAGGACCATATCTCCTCACATACCTGACACCCTAGACCCACTCCAATTTGCTTAGGGCCCAAATAGGTCCACAGACGATGCAATCTCAACCACACTGCACACTGCCCTAACCCACCTGGACAAGAGGAATACCTATGTGAGAATGCTGTTCATCGACTACAGCTCGGCATTCAACACCATAGTACCCTCCAAGCTCGTCATCATCGAGACCCTGGGTCTCGACCCCGCATGTGCAACTGGGTACTGGACTTCCTGAGGGCCGCCCCAGGTGGTGAGGGTCCAACACATCTCCTCCCCGCTGATATGGAGGGGGCCCCAGGGTGCGTTCTGAGCCCTCTCCTGTACTCCCTGTTCACCCACGACTGCGTGGACGCACGCTCCAACTCAATCATCAAGTTTCCCACATAGTGGTAGGCTTGATTACCATAACGACGAGGGCAGCAGGGAGGAGGTGAGGGCCCTCGGAGTGTGGTGTCAGGAAAATAACCCACACTCAACGTCAACAAAACTAAGGAGATGATTGTGGACTTCAGGAAACAGCAGAGGGAACACCCCCATATCCACATCGATGGAACAGTAGTGGAGAGGGTAGCTAGTTTTAAGTTCCTCGGCATACACATCACAGACAAACTGAATTGGTCCACTCACACTGACAGCGTCGTGAAGAAGCGCAGCAGCGCCTATTCAACCTCAGGAGACTGAAGAAATGGCTTGTCACCAAAAGCACTCACAAACTTCTCCAGATGCACAATCGTAGAGCATCCTGGCGGGCTGTATCACCGCCTGGTACGGCAACTGCTCCGCCCTCAACCGTCTCTCCAGAGGGTAGTGAGGACTGCACAACGCATCACCGGGGGCAAACTACCTGCCCTCCAGGACACCTACACCACCCGTTGTTACAGGAAGGCCATAAAGATCATCAAGGACATCAACCACCCGAACCACTGCCTGTTCACCCCGCTATCATCCAGAAGGCGAGGTCAGTACAGGTGCATCAAAGCTGGGACCGAGAGACTGAAAAACAGCTTCTATCTCAAGGCCATCAGACTGTTAAACAGCCACCACTAACATTGAGTGGCTGCTGCCAACACACTGTCATTGACACTGACCCAACTCAGCCATTTTAATAATGGGAATTGATGGGAATTATGTAAATATATCACTAGCCACTTTAAACAATGCTACCTTATATAATGTTACTTACCCTACATTATTCATCTCATATGCATATGTCTATACTGTACTGTAATCATCGACTGCATCCTTATGTAACACATGTATCACATAGCCACTTTAACTATGCCACTTTGTTTACTTTGTCTACACACTCATCTCCCACATATGTATATACTGTACTCGATACCATCTACAGTATGCTCTCTGTACCATCACTCATTCATATATCCTTATGTACATGTTCCTTATCCCCTTACACTGTGTATAAGACAGTAGTTTAGGAATTGTTAGTTAGATTACTTGTTGGTTATCACTGCATTGTCGGAACTAGAAGCACAAGCATTTCGCTACACTCGCATTTAACATCTGCTAACCATGTGTATGTGACAAATAAAATTTGATTTGATTTGATTTTTGATTTATTGTCTGGAATATGGAGGGCAGCTCTCAGCATGTCTCCCACACAGTCTCCAATATGGAGGGCAGCTCTCAGCATGTCTCCCACATAGTCTGTAATATGGAGGACAGCTTTCAGCATGTCTCCCACATAGTCTGTAATATGGGGGGCAGCTCTCAACATGTCTCCCACATAGTCTGTAATATTGAGGGCAGCTCTCAGCATGTCTCCCACATAGTCTGTAATATGGAGGGCAGCTCTCAGCATGTCTCCCACATAGTCTGTAATATGGAGGGCAGCTCTCAGCATGTCTCCCACATAGTCTGTAATATTGAGGGCAGCTTTCAGCATGTCTCCCACATTGTCTGGAATATGGAGGGCAGCTCTCAGCATGTCTCCCACATAGTCTGTAATATGGAGGGCAGCTCTCAGCATGTCTCCCACATAGTCTGTAATATGGAGGGCAGCTCTCAGCATGTCTCCCACATAGTCTGTAATATGGAGGGCAGCTCTCAGCATGTCTCCCACATAGTCTGTAATATGGAGGGCATCTCTCAGCATGTCTACCACACAGTCTCCAATATGGAGGGCAGTTCTCAGCATGTCTCCCACATAGTCTGTAATGTGGAGGGCAGCTCTCAGCATGTCTCCCACATAGTCTGTAATGTGGAGGGCAGCTCTCAGCATGTCTCCCACATAGTCTGTAATATGGAGGGCAGCTCTCAGCATGTCTCCCACATAGTCTGTAATATGGAGGGCAGCTCTCAGCATGTCTCCCACATAGTCTGTAATATGGATGGCAGCTCTCAACATGTCTCCCACATAGTCTGTAATATGGAGGACAGCTCTCAGCATGTCTCCCACATAGTCTGTAATATGGAGGGCAGCTCTCAGCATGTCTCCCACATAGTCTGTAATATGGAGGGCAGCTTTCAGCATGTCTCCCACATTGTCTGTAATATGGAGGGCAGCTCTCAGCATGTCTCCCACATAGTCTGTAATATGGAGGGCAGCTTTCAGCATGTCTCCCACAAGAGAATTCTCTTCGTTATAATCACAGCCGTATATATCCCCCAAGCAGACACATCGATGGCTCTGAACGAACTTTATTTAACTCTTTGCAAACTGGAAAACATTTATCCGGAGGCTGCATTCATTGTAGCTGGGGATTTTAACAAAGCCAATCTGAAAACAAGACTCCCAAATTTTATCAGCATATCGAGGGCAGCAACCAGGGGTGGTAAAACCTTGGATCATTGTTACTCTAACTTCCGGACGCATATAAGGCCCTGTCCCCGCCCCCTTTCGGAAAAGCTGACCAGACTCCATTTTGCTGATCCCTGCCTACAGGCAGAAATTAAAACAAGAGGCTCCCACGCTGATGTCTCCAACGCTGGTCAGACCAAGCTGACTCTACACTCCAAGACTGCTTCCATCACGTGGACTGGGACATGTTTCCCGTCAGATGGGAATATCTGACGAATACGCTGATTCGGTGTGCGAGTTCATTAGAACGTCGTCGAAGATGTCGTTCCCATAGCAACGATAAAAACATTCCCTAACCAGAAACCGTGGATTGATGGCAGCATTCAGCATGAAACTGAAAGCCCACTGCTTTGTAATCAGGGCAAGGTGTCTGGCAACATGACTGAATACAAACAGTGCAGCTATTCCCTCCCAAGGCTATTAAACAAGCTAAGCGTCAGTACAGAGACAAAGTGGAATCTCAATTCAATGGCTCAGACACAAGAGGCATGTGGCAGGGTCTACAGTCAATCACGGACTACAAGATGAAATCCAGCCCAGTCACAGCCAGGATGTCTTGCTCCCAGGCAGACTAAATAATCTTTTGCCCGCTTTGAGGACAATACAGTGCCACTGACACGGCCTGCAACGGAAACATGCGGTCTCCCACATGCAGCCGAGGTGAGTAAGACATTTAAACGTGTTAACCCTCGCAAGGCTGCAGGCCCAGACGGCATCCCCAGCCGCGCCCACAGAGTCTGCAATAGCTGGCCGGTGTGTTTACACATATTCAATCAATCCCTATACCAGTCTGCTGTTCCCACATAGTCAAGAGGGCCACCATTGTTCCTGTTCCCAAGAAAGCTAAGGTAACTCAGCATGTCTCCCCCATAGCACTCACCTCCGTCATCATGAAGTGCTTTGAGAGACTAGTCAAGGACCATATCACCTCCACCCTACCTGACACCCTAGACCCACTCCAATTCTGGAGGGCAGCTTACCGCCTCAAATAGGTCCACAGACGATGCAATCTCAACCACACTGCACACTGCCCTAACCCACCTGGTCAAGAGGAATACCTATGGAGAATGCTGTTCATCGACT
This sequence comes from Oncorhynchus keta, assembly GCF_023373465.1. Classification (NCBI taxonomy): domain Eukaryota; kingdom Metazoa; phylum Chordata; class Actinopteri; order Salmoniformes; family Salmonidae; genus Oncorhynchus; species Oncorhynchus keta. The sequence continues at coordinate 27,122,979 of NC_068426.1, forward strand.
CAGCTCGGCATGTCTCACCATAGTACCCTCCAAGTCTGTAATGGAAGCTCTCAGACCCTGGGTCTCGACCCCGCCCCTGTGCAACTGGGTACATGGACTTCTGAATATGCCGCCCCCATGGTGAGGGTGTAATAACATCTCCTCCCCGCTGATCCCACAACACGGGGTAATAAGGGTGCGTTCTGAGCCCTCTCCTGTACATATTCTCCCACGACTGCGAGGGCACGCACGCTCCAACTCAATCATCAAGTTTGTAATGGAGGGCACAACAGTGGTAGGCATGTCTCCAACAACGATAGACTGCCTACAGGGAGGAGGTGAGGGCCCTCGGAGCTGGTGTCAGGAAAATAACTCACACTCAACGTCAACAAAACTAAGGAATGATTGATTGTGGACTTCAGGAAACAGCATGTCACCCCCTATCCACATCGATGGAACAGTAGTGGAGAGGGCAGTTTTAAGTTCATGTCTCCCATCACAGACAAACTGGAATTGGTCCACTCACACTGACAGTCTCCACAGCAGCGCCTATTCAACCTCAGGAGACTGAAGAAGGCTTGTCACCAAAAGCACTCTCAAACCTACAGATGCACTCGAGAGCATCCTGGAGGGCTGTATCACCGCCTGGTACGGCAACTGCTCCGCCCTCAACCGTAAGGCTCTCCAGAGGGTAGTGAGGACTGCACAACGCATCACCGGGGCAAACTACCTGCCCTCCAGGACACCTACACCACCCGTCTGTTACAGGAAGGCAGCATAAAGATCATCAAGGACATCAACCACCCAACCACTGCCTGTTCACCCCAGCTATCATCCAGATAGGCTGTAATATGAGGTCAGTACAGGTGCATCAAAGCTGGGACCGGTCTGTAGAGACTGAAAACAGCTTCTATCTCAAGGCCATCAGACTGTTAAACAGCCACCACTAACATTGAGTGGCTGCCCACATAGTCTGTCATTGACACTGACCCAACTCCAGCCATTTTAATAATGGGAATTGGATGGGAATTATGTAAATATATCACTAGCCACTTTAAACAATGCTACCTTATATAATGTTACTTACCCTCATTATTCATCTCATATGCATATGTATATACTGTACTCTACATCATCGACTGCATCCTTATGTAACACATGTATCACTAGCCACTTTAACTATGCCACTTTGTTTACATTGTCTACACACTCATCTCATATGTCTGTATATATGGACTCGCAGCTCTACATCTACTGTATGCTGCTCTGTACCATCACTCATTCATATATCCTTATGTACAGTTCCTTATCCCCTTACACTGTGTATAAGACAGTAGTTTAGGAATTGTTAGTTAGATTACTTGTTGGTTATCACTGCATTGTCGGAACTAGAAGCACAAGCATTTCGCTACACTCGCATTTAACATCTGCTAACCATGTGTATGTGACAAATAAAATTTGATTTGATTTGATTTGATTTGATTTTTGATTTATTGTCTGGAATATGGAGGGCAGCTCTCAGCATGTCTCCCACATAGTCTGTAATATGGAGGGCAGCTCTCAGCATGTCTCCCACATAGTCTGTAATATGGAGGGCAGCTCTCAGCATGTCTCCCACATAGTCTGTAATATGGAGGGCAGCTCTCAGCATGTCTCCCACATAGTCTGTAATATGGAGGGCAGCTCTCAGCATGTCTCCCACATAGTCTGTAATATGGAGGGCAGCTTTCAGCATGTCTCCCACATAGTCTGTAATATGGAGGGCAGCTCTCAGCGTGTCTCCCACATAGTCTGTAATATGGAGGGCATCTCTCAGCATGTCTCCCACATAGTCTGTAATATGGAGGGCAGCTCTCAGCATGTCTCCCACATAGTCTGTAATATGGAGGGCAGGGCAGTCTGTAATATGGAGGGCAGCTCTCAGCATGTCTCCCACATAGTCTGTAATATGGAGGGCAGCTCTCAGCATGTCTCCCACATAGTCTGTAATGTGGAGGGCAGCTCTCAGCATGTCTCCCACATAGTCTGTAATATGGAGGGCAGCTCTCAGCATGTCTCCCACATAGTCTGTAATATGGAGGGCAGCTCTCAGCATGTCTCCCACATAGTCTGTAATATGGAGGGCAGCTCTCAGCATGTCTCCCACATAGTCTGTAATATGGAGGGCAGCTCTCAGCATGTCTCCCACATAGTCTGTAATATGGAGGGCAGCTCTCAGCATGTCTCCCACATAGTCTGTAATATGGAGGGCAGCTCTCAGCATGTCTCCCACATAGTCTGTAATATGGAGGGCAGCTCTCAGCATGTCTCCCACATAGTCTGTAATATGGAGGGCAGCTCTCAGCATGTCTCCCACATAGTCTGTAATATGGAGGGCAGCTCTCAGCATGTCTCCCACATAGTCTCCAATATGGAGGGCAGTTCTCAGCATGTCTCCCACATCGTCTGTAATATGGAGGGCAGCTCTCAGCATGTCTCCCACATAGTCTGTAATATGGAGGGCAGCTCTCAGCATGTCTCCCACATAGTCTGTAATATGGAGGGCAGCTCTCAGCATGTCTCCCACACAGTCTGTAATATGGAGGGCAGCTCTCAGCATGTCTCCACACAGTCTCCAATATGGAGGGCAGCTCTCAGCATGTCTCCCACATAGTCTGGAATATGGAGCGCAGCTCTCAGCATGTCTCAGACATAGTCTGTAATGAGGAGGGCAGCTCTCAGCATGTCTCCCACATAGTCTGTAATATGGAGGGCAGCTCTCAGCATGTCTCCCACATCGTCTGTAATATGGAGGGCAGCTCTCAGCATATCTCCCACATAGTCTGTAATATGGAGGGCAGCTCTCAGCATGTCTCCCACATAGTCTGTAATATGGAGGGCAGCTCTCAGCATGTCTCCCACATAGTCTGTAATATGGAGCATGTCTCCCATGGAGGGCAGCTCTCAGCATGTCTCCCACATAGTCTGTAATATGGAGGGCAGCTCTCAGCATGTCTCCCACATAGTCTGTAATATGGAGGGCAGCTCTCAGCATGTCTCCCACATAGTCTGTAATATGGAGGGCAGCTCTCAGCATGTCTCCCACATAGTCTGTAATATGGAGGGCAGCTCTCAGCATGTCTCCCACATAGTCTGTAATATGGAGGGCAGCTCTCAGCATGTCTCCCACATAGTCTGTAATATGGAGGGCAGCTCTCAGCATGTCTCCCACATAGTCTGTAATATGGAGGGCAGCTCTCAGCATGTCTCCCACATAGTCTGTAATATGGAGGGCAGCTCTCAGCATGTCTCCCACATAGTCTGTAATATGGAGGGCAGCTCTCAGCATGTCTCCCACATAGTCTGTAATATGGAGGGCAGCTCTCAGCATGTCTCCCACATAGTCTGTAATATGGAGGGCAGCTCTCAGCATGTCTCCCACATAGTCTGTAATATGGGAGGGCAGCTCTCAGCATGGCAGCTCTCAGCATGTCTCCCACATAGTCTGTAATATGGAGGGCAGCTCTCAGCATGTCTCCCACATAGTCTGTAATATGGAGGGCAGCTCTCAGCATGTCTCCCACATAGTCTGTAATATGGAGGGCAGCTCTCAGCATGTCTCCCACATAGTCTGTAATATGGAGGGCAGCTCTCAGCATGTCTCCCACATAGTCTGTAATATGGAGGGCAGCTCTCAGCATGTCTCCCACATAGTCTGTAATATGGAGGGCAGCTCAGCATGTCTCCCACATAGTTTGTAATGGAGGGCAGCTCTCAGCATGTCTCCCACATAGTCTGTAATATGGAGGGCAGCTCTCAGCATGTCTCCCACATAGTCTGTAATATGGAGGGCAGCTCTCAGCATGTCTCCCACATAGTCTGTAATATGGAGGGCAGCTCTCAGCATGTCTCCCACATAGTCTGTAATATGGAGGGCAGCTCTCAGCATGTCTCCCACATCGTCTGTAATATGGAGGGCAGCTCTCAGCATGTCTCCCACATAGTCTGTAATATGGAGGGCAGCTCTCAGCATGTCTCCCACATAGTCTGTAATATGGAGGGCAGCTCTCAGCATGTCTCCCACATAGTCTGTAATATGGAGGGCAGCTCTCAGCATGTCTCCTCAATATGGAGGGCAGCAGTCTCTGTAATATGGAGGGCAGCTCTCAGCATGTCTCCCACATAGTCTGTAATATGGAGGGCAGCTCTCAGCATGTCTCCCACATAGTCTGTAATATGGAGGGCAGCTCTCAGCATGTCTCCCACATAGTCTGTAATATGGAGGGCAGCTCTCAGCATGTCTCCCACATAGTCTGTAATATGGAGGGCAGCTCTCAGCATGTCTCCCACATAGTCTGTAATATGGAGGGCAGCTCTCAGCATGTCTCCCACATAGTCTGTAATATGGAGGGCAGCTCTCAGCATGTCTCCCACATAGTCTGTAATATGGAGGGCAGCTCTCAGCATGTCTCCCACATAGTCTGTAATATGGAGGGCAGCTCTCAGCATGTCTCCCACATAGTCTGTAATATGGAGGGCAGCTCTCAGCATGTCTCCCACATAGTCTGTAATATGGAGGGCAGCTCTCAGCATGTCTCCCACATAGTCTGTAATATGGAGGGCAGCTCTCAGCATGTCTCCCACATAGTCTGTAATATGGAGGGCAGCTCTCAGCATGTCTCAGACATAGTCTGTAATGAGAAGGGCAGCTCTCAGCACATCTCCCACATTGTCTGGAATATGGAGGGCAGCTCTCAGCATGTCTCCCACATAGTCTGTAATATGGAGGGCAGCTCTCAGCATGTCTCCCACATAGTTTGTAAAATGGAGGGCAGCTCTCAGCATTTCTCCCACATAGTCTCAAATATGGAGGGCAGCTCTCAGTATGTCTCCCACATAGTCTGTAATATGGAGGGCAGCTCTCAGCATGTCTCCCACATAGTCTCTAATAAGGAGGGCAGCTCTCAGCATGTCTCCCAGATAGTCTGTATAGTCTGTAATATGGAGGGCAGCTCTCAGCATGTCTCCCACATAGTCTGTAATATGGAGGGCAGCTCAGCATGTCTCCCACATAGTCTGTATGTCTCTCCACATAGTCTGTAATATGGAGGGCAGCTCTCAGCATGTCTCCCACATAGTCTGTAATATGGAGGGCAGCTCTCAGCATGTCTCCCACATAGTCTGTAATATGGAGGGCAGCTCTCAGCATGTCTCCCACATAGTCTGTAATATGGAGGGCAGCTCTCAGCATGTCTCCCACATAGTCTGTAATATGGAGGGCAGCTCTCAGCATGTCTCCCACATAGTCTGTAATATGGAGGGCAGCTCTCAGCATGTCTCCCACATAGTCTGTAATATGGAGGGCAGCTCTCAGCATGTCTCCCACATAGTCTGTAATATGGAGGGCAGCTCTCAGCATGTCTCCCACATAGTCTGTAATATGGAGGGCAGCTCTCAGCAGCATGTCTCCCACATAGTCTGTAATATGGAGGGCAGCTCTCAGCATGTCTCCCACATAGTCTCCAATATGGAGGGCAGCTCTCAGCATGTCTCCCACATAGTCTGTAATATGGAGGGCAGCTCTCAGCATGTCTCCCACATAGTCTGTAATATGGAGGGCAGCTCTCAGCATGTCTCCCACATAGTCTGTAGCTCTCAGCATGTCTCCCACATAGTCTGTAATATGGAGGGCAGCTCTCAGCATGTCTCCCACATAGTCTGTAATATGGAGGGCAGCTCTCAGCATGTCTCCCACATAGTCTGTAATATGGAGGGCAGCTCTCAGCATGTCTCAGCATAGTCTCAGCTCTCAGCATGTCTCCCACATAGTCTGTAATATGGAGGGCAGCTCTCAGCATGTCTCCCACATAGTCTGTAATATGGAGGGCAGCTCTCAGCATGTCTCCCACATAGTCTGTAATGTGGAGGGCAGCTCTCAGCATGTCTCCCACATAGTCTGTAATATGGAGGGCAGCTCTCAGCATGTCTCCCACATACTCTGTAATATGGAGGTCAGCTCTCAGTATGTCTCAGACATAGTCTGTAATGAGAAGGGCAGCTCTCAGCACATCTCCCACATCGTCTGGAATATGGAGGGCAGCTCTCAGCATCTCCCACATAGTTTGTAAAAATGGAGGGCAGCTCTCAGCATTTCTCCCACATAGTCTCAAATATGGAGGGCAGCTCTCAGTATGTCTCCCACATAGTCTGTAATATGGAGGGCAGCTCTCAGCATGTCTCCCACATAGTCTCTAATAAGGAGGGCAGCTCTCAGGATTTCTTCCACATAGTTTGTAAAATGGAGGGCAGCTCTCAGCATTTCTCCCACATAGTCTGTAATGAGGGCAGCTCTCAGCATGTCTCCCACATAGTCTGTAATATGGAGGGCAGCTCTCAGCATGTCTCCCACATAGTCTGTAATATGGAATATGCAGCTCTCAGCATGTCTCCCACATAGTCTGTAATATGGAGGGCAGCTCTCAGCATGTCTCCCACATAGTCTGTAATATGGAGGGCAGCTCTCAGCATGTCTCGCACATACTCTGTAATATGGAGGTCAGCTCTCAGTATGTCTCAGACATAGTCTGTAATGAGAAGGGCAGCTCTCAGCACATCTCCCACATCGTCTGGAATATGGAGGGCAGCTCTCAGCATGTCTCCCACATAGTCTGTAATGTGGGGGGCAGCTCTCAGCATGTCTCCCACATAGTTTGTAAAAATGGAGGGCAGCTCTCAGCATTTCTCCCACATAGTCTCAAATATGGAGGGCAGCTCTCAGCATGTCTCCCACATAGTCTGTAATATGGAGGGCAGCTCTCAGCATGTCTCCCACATAGTCTGTAATATGGAGGGCAGCTCTCAGCATGTCTCCCACATCGTCTGTAATATGGAGGGCAGCTCTCAGCATGTCTCCCACATAGTCTGTAATGTGGAGGCAGCTCTCAGCATGTCTCCCACATAGTCTGTAATATGGAGGGCAGCTCTCAGCATGTCTCCCACATAGTCTGTAATATGGAGGGCAGCTCTCAGCATGTCTCCCACATAGTCTGTAATATGGAGGGCAGCTCTCAGCATGTCTCCCACATAGTCTGTAATATGGAGGGCAGCTCTCAGCATGTCTCCCACATAGTCTGTAATATGGAGGGCAGCTCTCAGCATGTCTCCCACATAGTCTGTAATCAGCTCTCAGCATGTCTCCCACATAGTCTGTAATATGGAGGGCAGCTCTCAGCATGTCTCCCACATAGTCTGTAATATGGAGGGCAGCTCTCAGCATGTCTCCCACATAGTCTGTAATATGGAGGGCAGCTCTCAGCATGTCTCCCACATAGTCTGTAATATGGAGGGCAGCTCTCAGCATGTCTCCCACATAGTCTGTAATATGGAGGGCAGCTCTCAGCATGTCTCCCACATAGTCTGTAATATGGAGGGCAGCTCTCAGCATGTCTCCCACATAGTCTGTAATATGGAGGGTGCTCTCAGCATGTCTCCCACATAGTCTGTAATATGGAGGGCAGCTTTCAGCATGTCTCCCACATTGTCTGTAATATGGAGGGCAGCTCTCAGCATGTCTCCCACATAGTCTGTAATATGGAGGGCAGCTCTCAGCATGTCTCCCACATAGTCTGTAATATGGAGGCAGCTCTCAGCATGTCTCCCACATAGTCTGTAATATGGAGGGCAGCTCTCAGCATGTCTCCCACATAGTCTGTAATGTGGAGGGCAGCTCTCAGCATGTCTCCCACATAGTCTGTAATATGGAGGGCAGCTCTCAGCATGTCTCCCACATAGTCTGTAATATGGAGGGCAGCTCTCAGCATGTCTCCCACATAGTCTGTAATATGGAGGGCAGCTCTCAGCATGTCTCCCACATAGTCTGTAATATGGAGGGCAGCTCTCAGCATGTCTCCCACATAGTCTGTAATATGGAGGGCAGCTCTCAGCATGTCTCCCACATAGTCTGTAATATGGAGGGCAGCTCTCAGCATGTCTCCCTGTACATAGTCTGTCTGTAATATGGAGGGCAGCTCTCAGCATGTCTCCCACATAGTCTGTAATATGGAGGGCAGCTCTCAGCATGTCTCCCACATAGTCTGTAATATGGAGGGCAGCTCTCAGCATGTCTCCAACATAGTCTGTAATATGGAGGGCAGCTCTCAGCATGTCTCCCACATAGTCTGTAATATGGAGGGCAGCTCTCAGCATGTCTCCCACATAGTCTGTAATATGGAGGGCAGCTCTCAGCATGTCTCCCACATAGTCTGTAATATGGAGGGCATCTCTCAGCATGTCTCCCACATAGTCTGTAATATGGAGGGCAGCTCTCAGCATGTCTCCCACATAGTCTGTAATATGGAGGACAGCTCTCAGCATGTCTCCCACATAGTCTGTAATATGGAGGGCAGCTCTCAGCATGTCTCCCACATAGTCTGTAATATGGAGGGCAGCTCTCAGCATGTCTCCCACATAGTCTGTAATATGGAGGGCAGCTCTCAGCATGTCTCCCACATAGTCTGTAATATGGAGGGCAGCTCTCAGCATGTCTCCCACATAGTCTGTAATATGGAGGGCAGCTCTCAGCATGTCTCCCACATAGTCTGTAATATGGAGGGCAGCTCTCAGCATGTCTCCCACATAGTCTGTAATATGGAGGGCAGCTCTCAGCATGTCTCCCACATAGTCTGTAATATGGAGGGCAGCTCTCAGCATGTCTCCCACATAGTCTGTAATATGGAGGGCAGCTCTCAGCATGTCTCCCACATAGTCTGTAATATGGAGGGCAGCTCTCAGCATGTCTCCCACATAGTCTGTAATATGGAGGGCAGCTCTCAGCATGTCTCCCACATAGTCTGTAATATGGAGGGCAGCTCTCAGCATGTCTCCCACATAGTCTGCAATATGGAGGGCAGCTCTCAGCATGTCTCCCACACAGTCTCCAATATGGAGGGCATGTCTCCCACATAGTCTGTAATATGGAGGGCAGCTCTCAGCATGTCTCCCACATAGTCTGTAATATGGAGGGCAGCTCTCAGCATGTCTCCCACATAGTCTGTAATATGGAGGGCAGCTCTCAGCATGTCTCCCACATAGTCTGTAATATGGAGGGCAGCTCTCAGCATGTCTCCCACATAGTCTGTAATATGGAGGGCAGCTCTCAGCATGTCTCCCACATAGTCTGTAATATGGAGGGCAGCTCTCAGCATGTCTCCCACATAGTCTGTAATATGGAGGGCAGCTCTCAGCATGTCTCCCACATAGTCTGTAATATGGAGGGCAGCTCTCAGCATGTCTCCCACATAGTCTGTAATGTGGAGGGCAGCTCTCAGCATGTCTCCCACATAGTCTGTAATATGGAGGGCAGCTCTCAGCATGTCTCCCACATAGTCTGTAATATGGAGGTCAGCTCTCAGCATGTCTCAGACATAGTCTGTAATGAGAAGGGCAGCTCTCAGCATGTCTCCCACATTGTCTGGAATATGGAGGGCAGCTCTCAGCATGTCTCCCACATAGTCTGTAATATGGAGGGCAGCTCTCAGCATGTCTCCCACATAGTCTGTAATATGGAGGGCAGCTCTCAGCATGTCTCCCACATAGTCTGTAATATGGAGGGCAGCTCTCAGCATGTCTCCCACATAGTCTGTAATATGGAGGGCAGCTCTCAGCATGTCTCCCACATAGTCTGTAATATGGAGGACAGCTCTCAGCATGTCTCCCACATAGTCTGTAATATGGAGGGCAGCTCTCAGCATGTCTCCCACATAGTCTGTAATATGGAGGGCAGCTCTCAGCATGTCTCCCACATAGTCTGTAATATGGAGGGCAGCTCTCAGCATGTCTCCCACATAGTCTGTAATATGGAGGGCAGCTCTCAGCATGTCTCCCACATAGTCTGTAATATGTCTCCCACATAGAATATGGAGGGCAGCTCTCAGCATGTCTCCCACATAGTCTGTAATATGGAGGGCAGCTCTCAGCATGTCTCCCACATAGTCTGTAATATGGAGGGCAGCTCTCAGCATGTCTCCCACATAGTCTGTAATATGGAGGGCAGCTCTCAGCATGTCTCCCACATAGTCTGTAATATGGAGGGCAGCTCTCAGCATGTCTCCCACATAGTCTGTAATATGGAGGGCAGCTCTCAGCATGTCTCCCACATAGTCTGTAATATGGAGGGCAGCTCTCAGCATGTCTCCCACATAGTCTGTAATATGGAGGGCAGCTCTCAGCATGTCTCCCACATAGTCTGTAATATGGAGGGCAGCTCTCAGCATGTCTCCCACATAGTCTGTAATATGGAGGGCAGCTCTCAGCATGTCTCCCACATAGTCTGTAATATGGAGGGCAGCTCTCAGCATGTCTCCCACATAGTCTGTAATATGGAGGGCAGCTCTCAGCATGTCTCCCACATAGTCTGTAATATGGAGGGCAGCTCTCAGCATGTCTCCCAATATGGAGGGCAGCTCATAGTCTGTAATATGGAGGGCAGCTCTCAGCATGTCTCCCACATAGTCTGTAATATGGAGGGCAGCTCTCAGCATGTCTCCCACATAGTCTGTAATATGGAGGGCAGCTCTCAGCATGTCTCCCACATAGTCTGTAATATGGAGGGCAGCTCTCAGCATGTCTCCCACATAGTCTGTAATATGGAGGGCAGCTCTCAGCATGTCTCCCACATAGTCTGTAATATGGAGGGCAGCTCTCAGCATGTCTCCCACATAGTCTGTAATATGGAGGGCAGCTCTCAGCATGTCTCCCACATAGTCTGTAATATGGAGGGCAGCTCTCAGCATGTCTCCCACATAGTCTGTAATATGGAGGGCAGCTCTCAGCATGTCTCCCACATAGTCTGTAATATGGAGGGCAGCTCTCAGCATGTCTCCCACATAGTCTGTAATATGGAGGGCAGCTCTCAGCATGTCTCCCACATAGTCTGTAATATGGAGGGCAGCTCTCAGCATGTCTCCCACATAGTCTGTAATATGGAGGGCAGCTCTCAGCATGTCTCCCACATAGTCTGTAATGAGAAGGGCAGCTCTCAGCATGTCTCCCACATAGTCTGTAATATGGAGGGCAGCTCTCAGCATGTCTCCCACATAGTCTGTAATATGGAGGGCAGCTCTCAGCATGTCTCCCACATAGTCTGTAATATGGAGGGCAGCTCTCAGCATGTCTCCCACATAGTCTGTAATATGGAGGGCAGCTCTCAGCATGTCTCCCACATAGTCTGTAATATGGAGGGCAGCTCTCAGCATGTCTCCCACATAGTCTGTAATATGGAGGGCAGCTCTCAGCATGTCTCCCACATAGTCTGTAATATGGAGGGCAGCTCTCAGCATGTCTCCCACATAGTCTGTAATATGGAGGGCAGCTCTCAGCATGTCTCCCACATAGTCTGTAATATGGAGGGCAGCTCTCAGCATGTCTCCCACATACTCTGTAATATGGAGGTCAGCTCTCAGTATGTCTCAGACATAGTCTGTAATGAGAAGGGCAGCTCTCAGCACATCTCCCACATCGTCTGGAATATGGAGGGCAGCTCTCAGCATGTCTCCCACATAGTCTGTAATGTGGGGGGCAGCTCTCAGCATGTCTCCCACATAGTTTGTAAAAATGGAGGGCAGCTCTCAGCATTTCTCCCACATAGTCTCAAATATGGAGGGCAGCTCTCAGTATGTCTCCCACATAGTCTGTAATATGGAGGGCAGCTCTCAGCATGTCTCCCACATAGTCTGTAATATGGAGGGCAGCTCTCAGCATGTCTCCCACATAGTCTCTAATAAGGAGGGCAGCTCTCAGGATTTCTTCCACATAGTTTGTAAAATGGAGGGCAGCTCTCAGCATTTCTCCCACATAGTCTCAAATATGGAGGGCAGCTCTCAGCATGTCTCCCACATAGTCTGTAATAAGGAGGGCAGCTCTCAGGATTTCTTCCACATAGTTTGTAAAATGGAGGGCAGCTCTCAGCATGTCTCCCACATAGTCTCCAATATGTTGGGCAGATGTGATCGTGGGTCTGAGGTGTTGATCCAATTCACAGACCCCTGTGTTGAGAGAACAGAGAGAAAGCATTGAAACATGCTAACAGGCCCTCTCCTCCCCTTTCCTCTTTTCTACTTAAAGGCAGATAGCAGAACATTGGTACACCACACCATTCCAACCACTTGACATATAATCAGTGAGACAACATGGCAATGGAATCAATGTCTGGGACTAATCACGCAGGCTGTCTCAACTTGAATGAGTACTCTGAGTGGCACTGTCCCAAATAATATAAAGATATCAAAAGATTAATGAATCCAGTGTCAAATAGAACACACACACACTCAAAGGGAATTTATTTGTCAAGAGTTTTAATAATTTACTAAAAAAAGAGTGTAAAAGTCACAGATCTCTTCTCCAAGATTGATCTGTCTCATATTCAAAGTGATGGCAGATGTAACAAATTTGCAAACTTGTCCTCTTTTGTACTTTAGTGTACAAGTATTGACATTACACCCTTGGCTGTATTTGAATGAGACTTCATATGCATATATTTATATTTGAAAATACTTCATAGGAATCACTTAATATAAAGTAAATCAAACCGGCGTGAAATGTACAGCCTTGAGAAATTCCCAAAACACAGCTGAAAATTGTATACAAACATGCTAGGAATTGTACAAATAGCAGGGCTATTTGAGTGGAGGGGCTCAAGGAATAGGCTTTTCTGATGGTTTGCTTGACATCATTTGGGACCACCACTGAAGTAAAGCATATGAGTTAAATATACAACACCCAAGTAACTCTCAAATACATAACATTGAAGTCTATTGCCTATTTCAAGTTTATTTAGCAGGAGAAGAGAGACACTTTATAAATATATCTTTGCAGTATTGAGAACCTTAACTGAAACGGATTCAATAAAAAGGCTAAAAGTCAACATTTCAATAATTGAAAAAGTTAAAAAGTATAGAACTAAAATGCATTGTCTTTAATAAAAGATGTATACTGTATTTGCCTCTTCAAAAAGAAAGTTATGTATAAACCCCCACCACCATCACCATCATGTGGTTGTTTTAGAGAGGTAATATATATATATATTTATATACATATATATATTTGAATTTATATGCATTATATACTATATATAAATATGGCATTTTAACAATTTTTGTTACAATTTCCTTTAAAAGGACAATTTCCATTTCTGACCCAAAGGCATTTGATATTAAATTTGGAAAGGGCCTTGATCATTTTTCTGTGTTCAAAATGATGTTGTAAATATTAAAAATAAGTCTCAATTCTTTGCAAATTATTATTTTTTACACTATAAAGATTTGTCAACTAGTATTCAGTGTGTTCATATCTACAGCAATTACAACGGTCACTTCCAAAAGTAAGGAAAAAGTGTCATTATCAAATGCTTTTCCCCTCATAGGAAATTGTTGTGTTCTTCACCCTCTTATGAATGTTGGTATGAATTTCATTACTAAACTTTGAGTCATTACAACCACAGTTCTATACAAATGTGTCAAATCGAAGGTAAGAAGCTGCTGTGTTGCTGTGGTCATTTGGTTCCCTGGTTGTGCAGTGTGGGGCAGATACAGGACTTTTATTCATGTGACTCCCAGGCTCCCATCCTACATGATTTTGGATTTTATAGCTCCCAGGGTATCACTGTCATGGCTGGTAAGGGACAAGGTCCAATTCTTCATGCAGGACCATACTGTAATTCACATAGTCCACCCTTTAACATGTCTCCTCCATGGCTTCAAAACATCTTCAGTCTCACAGGAACAGGGTGGAAAGTCCTCCTGTACAACAATGCTGATCTGATAATGACAAGTGTAACACTGAAATGTCCTATTATGACAATAAAAAGGGCATAGTTGGATATCTCCATCTTCTCTCTCGGGGCTGTATGTGCCTTTTCAACGTACAATGGTTGTTGGCACATCACCACATCTTACAAGAGACGTTTTCTAAAGGTAAGAATTGCACTAGGCTGGTCTCACGGCTGACCAATCTGTTCATGTTCAAAAGTCTCTGTACTGTACATAGGCGTTTGTTTGTTTTCCCAACCAAGGACCATCTGTTGTTCTCCTGCCACCATTTTGGCCATCAATCCACTGAAATATGGCCACGATTCGATCACAGATCGCATGATAACACCAGGTGTAAAAGGGGTCCATAAATCTAGTCACATGCGTTCATTCATTAAAAGAAAACAGACCTCCAGCGCTCTCTGGTGACCAGGCAGAGGCATTGCAGGCAGGCAGGCAGGCACACATGACCTCAGAGGCCATGGATTGTACAGTACTCAGTTTCCTCAGCTGTCTGTCAGTAAGTCCCATCGCTAGAGCATGTTGAGGATGGCATTGTACATCTGTGTGAGCACGGCCAGGTGGACGGGCAGGCAGGAGCGGCGGTCCTGGGTGGCAGGGTTACACGTCAGCCACGAGAGGGCGTTGTACTGCTCCAACACAAACCTACAGCAGGACGCAAGACATGAGCACCGGGGTTTGGGGTTAGAAAGCACATAACGTGAACATACATCAAAGTAGATGAAGTGTTGTCCTCAACAGCCTACACATGATGCAGGCATACAGCTACGACTTCACCATAGAGGACAAGTCAGTGACAATGACAACCTATGTGTCGGAGTGAGAGAAGAGGAGATGTTGGGGTGTTACACAGTAGGAGAAGGTAGGTTGGGATGGGCAGTGGGTACATGCCATACAGCAGAGACCTACTAACCTGAGCACGTCAGAGGTGGTCTTGGAGTCCAGAGGGTGAGGCGTCCTCTTAGCGGTCTTGTCTGAGCTCGTCTGAGTGGGCTCGTCTGATTGGGCTGTGGCGATGGAGATGTGGTGGTGTAGCGATGCCTGGAGGGAGAAAACACACAGTTTTGTGGCTAAACACACACAGACGTACACACACAAAAGAATGAATGCACACGCCCCCCACAGGCACAAACAAAATCAACGAGTTCATGGATCCCTTACCTTGAGGAAGAGTGGACACTGGTTCTGAGCCTGAGGGCAGGAGGCCCAGAACCAGTGAGGCAGGCTGTCGGCCTGGGCAGTGGAGACGTAGTATCCAAGGGCAAGAGGCTGTTGCTTCAGCTCCTCCGGAGGGTTCTCCCTGGACAGAAGCCTCTCTCCCTGACTCTGGAGGAGCACATGGGACAGACGGAACATTAATACTGGGGGCAACATGGCTGCCAACGACCACACAGCTGCTCTATTTTCGACTATAACAGATGTCACACACCATAGCACACCATAGGATTTTAGTTATGGACCATAGCGCCACACCATCACACAGGCAAAACTCACCCCGCTGAAGAGTAAACAGGCTGACCACGTGGTTCTAAGTAAATGTAGAAATCTATGTTATTAAATTATTGCACCCACACTGCTTGAGCGCGCCAAAGACCGTCTGAGTTGCCAAGGGCTAAAATAGAAATCAGTTATATTTCTGACGCATATCGCGTTGCAAGTCCTGCCTCTCCCATCTCCTCATTGGTTATACCCACGTGGGTGACTGAAAGACGAACGAGGTCAGTGGCGGTAATGCACCTAATTTATGAAAGTTGTCAATTGCAATATAAAGTCAAGAGAAGAAAAGGCCTGGAAGGAATAGAGATGACTAGAAACAATTCGGTTGACCATTTTATGTGTGGATTAATTGGCGGAGTAGAGGACCTGCATTTCAGGTAAAATAACAACTATGTTTATATCCCAGGACAAATTAGCTAGCAACAGCAAGCTAACTAGCTAAATTGCCATACATTTGTAATGCTTTTCGACCTGTCCCCAAATTAATATAATTGGTTCAGAGTTTGTTTTGATATTTTAACCTACGTGTCGTGATCGCGTTTGGTGTGGGGGGACAAAATACATTTATGCACGATGGCGCACAGCCGGTTTGGGTTCTGTGTAACAGATTCCGTGATAGAAATGTAAGGTCATTTCCAATTGAGCCTGCATATGCAGTGTTTCCCGTGAATGCAATCTCTGCTAAAGCTGGAACATTGCCTTCAAATTTGAATCACACTCTCAAGCTGATTTTCCACGATACAGATTAAATAGGGCCGCCCTCACTGTTATTTTAAAGCAGGATTCTAGAACATCCCAATGTTCTAGAATCCACCAACAGTATCAGGAAAAGTTTTGCATAATTCACATGAATCGAGTCCCAGCCCGGTTCCTGAACTCACCCTGTTATGCTGGAAATGTGAGCTTCCCCCCATGCCAGAGGGGGAGCCAGGGGAGGGTACTGGGGAGGTGTTGGGGGAAGGGTGAAGGTTGAGAATGTCATGTCCTATGTCATTCTCCAGCTCATCGGGGAAAGGCAGGTCGAACATGTCATCTGGAGACAAACACAGTCAGCTATAGAAGTACACATGTAACTTGTCATACACAAGAGGTGTAGTCTACACCGTGTAGTCCAGTGTATCTTCTTCTGAAACCATTAAGGCAGTGACAGTTCCAAAGGGAGCATGCCAACAATCCTTAGACAATTGTGCACCCTGGTGGGTTTTCATTTCTTTTAAATCCGGTTTTTACTTTGGCGGACGTTACTTTTACATCGACATGTGTTAATAAAAACTCACGAATGCAGCTGTTTATGTCAAATGATTTTGTTTCGTACTTGTAGCCCTGTTTTTCCTGAAAATAAAATGGCAAAACACTTCATTGTGAGGCTAACTAGAAGGGCTGGTCATGCGGATAAATGAAAAGCCTTTTTTTTGCTGGGGCCTCGGGACTGACAGGGATAAAAATATATAAATAGGTAGACACTTATGTCGGAACTGCATAGAATAATACATCCAGCAACAGCTACTGTAAGATACTGAGTACACAATACCTCGTTACTGATATTAAACCTTGCGAATTCCAGCTCATATTTTTATTGTCTCTAACATCTAGGTTGTATTGATTAACCTTGCATCTAAATGCACTCTGCACTATGCTCCAGTATGACACTCCCAGTTAGGGAGTGCCAACATGGAGGTCTAATGTGGAGCCCTTACCGGCGTTGTCCTCTGTGGGGTAGGAGCTGGCGGCCAGCTGGGTGGTGGCGGAGGTGGGGAATACCAGGATGTGTGTACAGGAAGCATCCTGAGGAGTGTTCAGCTGGGACGTCTGCAGGTTGAGGGCCGTGCTGCGACCAAACACCGAACCCATTGTAACCGCATCTGCACACACAAACAATTTATTATCAATATGTTATGTAAGGTTGCATTGTGATTTACCTCAATAGAGCTTGCGGTGTGTCGGCAAAGAAATCAGTTGAGTGTGCTAAAGTTTCTATTGCTGTGCACAATGTCTTGCAGTGCAGAGTGTCTGTACTGTAAAATCCACTCGACAGAACCTTGCCATCTCTATTATGTCTGCATTACCGTGTGCTGTGAAGTGAGTGTGGCAGCACAAAGTGCTCCTTCAATGTGTGGAAGTGTAATGTGTTCCCCGAGCGCAGTAATGTGTCTGCTCCTTGGTGTTGTGCAGAGCTAATCCTCCACACATTACTACTGCCATCTCTACTAAGATCGTACAACCTCTGTACTGTACTGTGCATTGGGGCTAAACACACTATTACACTGTTCACCCCTGGGTCATAACATGGTGCATCTGCAACCCCAGGGCTCTTAGAGTGAGCTTCTAAAACATCTATTAATTATGTCTATTCCATTTTTAGATCTGAAAGGTACATTAAACACATCATCAATGGGCCGGCCCATAGTGCTGATGCTGCTGTTGCTAACCTGGCATCACCACGATGGAGCCCTGGGGCTCCATGGCAACCAGGCAGGCACTGAGGATGGAGGGGGAGTCCGCGGAGGAGATACCGCACATACGACACGCCTCCTTCAGCTGGCGACTGATGGAGTGGAGGGAGTGCTCCCCCAGGAGAACGCTCCAGTCTGGAGGGAGGGAGGCATGGGAGAGGGGGGGAGAGGGGAGGAGAGAGGGAGAGAGTTAGGTCAATACAGGGAATGGTTCTACAGTCTACTGTCATCTCCTCTGGATCAACTGAAATGATGTTGCTGAAAATATAGAGATATGAAAAATCTGCCCTAAGCAATATCAGTAACAATACCACCAGCTTCAGCTTAACTTAAAACGTTATCATGATCCACCTTGGAGATTTCTACAGCAAACAGCAAGGGCAATGAGACAGAGTTAGGCATTCTATACTGTTCTATACTGAACTCACCTTTCAGTTCCCCGTGTCCTAGTCTGCCCAGCCGACCAATCACGATCCTCCAGGGCAGTGAGGTCATCTGGATGATGCCGACACACCAGTCCCATAACTTCTGCAGCCCCATCTTCCTGGCCGAGACCTTGGGCCGCCGCACTCTGAAGAGGAGCAGGGAGAGAGGAGAAGAACATTTGGTAATGTCTGCATAGCATTGTATTAATTCAACAACCAAATAGGTGCATGCTATTCTCCTGCAGATTGTGAAATGCTACAAGTGTCTGACTTCACTCAATTTAATATAGCCTAGCATACTATGAAGACACAATGAAGGACAAAAAAGCCCAGGGTATGTTTCACATTATCACACTAGCACATTATCACAACTAGCACATTATCACACACCTCTCCATAGATATCCTCCACTGACTGATTGACTGACTGTACCTGTTGGGCACGTCGATGTTGATGATGCAGGTCTCCAGTAGCTCTCCCTGTTGGTCGGTGCAGGAGACCAGGATCCAGCGCTGGTCGTGGGACAGGCAGTAGCCCACAAACAGCACGTTGTACCTAGGAGTGATCTCTGCCCACACCTCCCCTGGCTCCGGCATCTTGGCACGGGTAGGACCCAGAATGTACGGGGGAGAGTAGCCCTGTAGAGGGCTGGGGTGCTGGGGAGGGGACAGGGAGAGAGAGAGAGAGAGAGAGAGAAGAGAAGAGAAGAGAGAGAAGAGAGAGAGAAGAGAGAGAGAGAAGAGAGAGAGAGAAGAGAGAGAGAGAGAAGAGAAGAGAGAGAAGAGAAGAGAGAGAAGAGAGAGAGAAGAGAGAGAGAAGAGAGAGATAAAGAGAGATAGATAAAGAGAGAGAGATAAAGAGAGTGGGATTGTGAGAGAGTTGAAGTGTTTATGTACAAGTTAACACAATGAGTCCCACCAGATTTCTAACCCCTTCTAAACATTGTGTGTGATTGTCACATTCACTGGAATAATTATCGGACCAAGATGGTTTCCACATATTATTTATTAGAAACGCACAAACAACAAAGCAAGAACGGAACAAACAACTAACCGTAACAAAGAGGTGTAACATACACTAACTCAAAAACAATATCCCATAAAACACAGGTGGAAAAAATTGCTACTTAAATATGATCCCCAATTATAGACAACAATAGCCAGGGAATCATACCAAACACCAACATAGAAAAACTAAACTAGAACCCCACGTAGAAAATAATAACTAGAATACCCCCCAGTCACGCACTGACCTACTCTACCATAGAAAATAAGGGCTCTCTATGGTCAGAACGTGACAGTGATACCAACCATAAGTCTGTGTGATTACCGGGGACTGCGCTAGAGTTGTGAGACAAGGGCTGATCATGAAGGGGCCTGGGGCCGAGTCTTTTATACTAAATCTGTAGAGTCCAAATGGTTTGAGCTACAAACTACTAAAAGCTGAGAGTCATGTTCAACATGTTCTACTCTATGATGCTCACAAGCTACACAAGAGTGGTTAAAAGGTAAGGAAGGGGTTATTCTACATAGGTCATAGGAAATCCCAGGACATAGTGTCTATAGTATTGTAATTAGCTCACATAGTTGCTGTCAAACTCCAAACGCTTGTCACTGAATAGTTGGGCATTCATTTCCCTGTGAGCAAACAATTTCTGTACTTACAGCATTCATATAAATTCATTTTTATCATGTTTTTGCTTTGGCGAACCTTATTATTATATTGACATTTGCCATTGAAACTCATGAATGCAACTGTTTATGTCAAGTTGTTTGGCTTTCTACTTGTAGCCCTGCTTTTCCTGAAAATAAAATCGTAAAAAACACTTAATTGGGAGGCTAAATATAAGGGCTGGTAATGTAGATAAATGAAGGTCAGGTAAAAACGAAAAGCCTATTTTTGCTGGAGTCTCGGGACTGATAGGGTTAAAAATAGATGAGAGATGTATAGATAAATGGTTAGGCACTTATGTGTCTAAAGCCTGTGTCTGTTTAAATGGGTGTCCATGTCTCAGCCCCCGGTAATCAGCCCCCGGTAATCACACAGACTTATGGTTGGTCTCACACACAATGCTTAGAAGGGTTTAGGGGTAGCAACACATCTACCACGCTGATCCTCAACACTGGAGCCCCTCAGGGGTGCATGCTCAGTCCCTCCTGTACTCCCTGTTCACCCGTGCCTGCATGGCCAGGCACAACTCCCACACCAGAAATTAAGTTTGCAGACGACACAACAGTGGTAGGCCGACAACGATGAGACAGCCTATAGGGAGGAGGTCAGAGACCTGGCCGGGTGGTGGCAGAATAACAACTTCTCCCTAAACGTAATCAAGACAAAGGAGATGATTGTGGACTACAGGAAAAGGAGGACCGAGCACACCCCCATTCTCATCAACAGGGCTGTACTGGAGCAGGTTGAGAGCTTCAAGTTCCTTGGTGTCCAGATCACCAACAAACTATCATGGTCCAAACACATCAAGACAGTCGTGAAGAGGGCACGACAAAACCTATTCCCCCTCAGGAGACTGAAAAGATTTGGCATGGGTCCTCAGATCTTCAAAAGGTTCTACAGCTGCAACATCGAGAGCATGGTATACCAGCACAGCCTGGTATGATAACTGCTCAGTCTCCCACTGCAAGGAACTACAGAGGGTAGTGCGTGCGGGCCAGTACATCACTAGGGCTAAGCTGCCTGCCATCCAGGACCTCTACACCAGGTGGTGTCAGAGGAAGGCCCTAAAAATTGTTACAGATCCCAGCCACCCCAGTCATAGACTGTTCTCTCTACTACCGCATGACAAGCGGTACCGGAGCGCCAAGTCTCGGACCAAAAGGCTTCTCAACAGTTTTTACCCCCAACCCCTCTTCTACGCTGCTGCTACTCTCTGTTTATTATCTATGCATAGTCACTATAACTATACCTACATGTACATATTACCTCAATTAGTCCGACGAACCGGTGTCCCCGCACATTGGCTACCATGACTATTTGCATTGTGTCCCGCCACTCGCCCACCCCCTCTGTGACATTGCTGCTACTCTCTGTTTATCATCTATGCATATTCACTTTAACTCTACCTACACATACATATATCCTCTATTAGCCCGACTAACCGGTGCCCCCGCACATTGACACTGTACCGGTACCACCTGTATATAGCCTCGCTACTGTTATTTTCAATGTAATTTTACTGTCTTTTTTGTATTTCTTTACTTATCTATTGTTTACCTAATACCTATTTTTTTAACTTAAAAATTGCACTGTTGGCTAAGGGCTTGTAAGTAAGCATTTCACTGTAAGGTCTACCTACACCTGTTGTATTTGGCACATGTGACAAACAAACTTTGATTTGATTTGATTTGAAACCTTACCTCTGGGCTCTTAAGCACAGATTCTAGGGTGGAGGCGGGGCCGAAACCGGTCAGAGACTTGATGTGTGTCTTTGTGGGTAGGAGGCGTCTGCACTGAGAGTAGGCTGAGAAGGCCAGGGAGCGCAGGTGCTGCAGGTACAGAGGGCTCTCACCACTGGCTGGCTGGAGCAGGTACTGACAAGGCACCACCTGGACAACACATAGGGAATGAATGAACACTGGTATGAGAGCAGCTTGACCTGGGGAGATATTCATTACTGTTGGTAGAACATGCCAGAATACGAACATGCCAGAATACGTCTGAAATGGAACCATATTCCGTATATAGTACACTCCATTTGACCAGAGGGCTCTGGTCAAGAGGAGTGCACTATACAGGAATTAGGGTGCTACCCACAGTCTCCGTCTCTTTACAATCTATACAATCATAATATTCAACGATACAGAAGCTATAGAGAGAACAGTAGGGTATATGAACCTACCTGTAACACCAGAGCTGGTCTCATGCTCTCCGGCAATGTCTTTAGCATCTCTGTGTAGCAACGCATCAGCCCTAGTAACCACACACTGCCCGCCTCCACCTCCTCTCCCTCCTCCTCCTCTCCACCTCCTCCGCCATCCCTCGCTCCGCCTGAGCAGAGGAAGGGGTCCACCACATAGATCACGATGGCCGGGGGGTGGGCGTGGCTATCGGCCGAGTCCGCCAGCGTGGGAATGCCGATTCGTTCTCGCTCCGCCAAACTGGTCAATTAGGAGGAGACATGATTAATATCCCACTATCACAATGACATAGAATACTGAATAATAACATAGTAATACAATAGCAATATAGAAGCATATATGCCCTAGCATAGATTTTCACCTCTCAGGGGTCTCTGCTGGCTGGCTGGGTGGTGGTGGTGTGGCATTGGGGTTAGTCTTGGCCTCAGCGGCCCCTCCTTGGGTAATCTCTGCTGGGCCTGGTTGGTCCGAGGCTGCTGCCGTGGGGGTGGGGGTGCTTCCTGAGCTAGGGGCTGCCGCTAGCTCTCCCTCAGCAGGGGCCCCGGGGCCAGAGGGGAGCTGGCTGGAGGAGGGGGCAGGCTGGGCTGAGGAGGGCGTAGTGGCTAAGGGAGGCTGATGCTTGGGGGGTATAAACAGACTACTGTCCAAAGACAGGGCAGACAACTGTGGACCTGGGTGGGGAAAACAGAGGGGAAGTTAGAGATGAAATGCACAGAGTAGTTTGTGTAATACCAATTTAGTAAGACCTGAAATACACTACATGACAAAAAGTATGTGGACACCTGCTTGTCGAACATCTCATAACAAAATCATGGGCATTAAAATGGAGTTGGTCCCCCCTTTGCTGCTATAACAGCCTCCACTATTCTGGGAAGGCTTTGCATTCAGCCACAAGAGCATTAGGTGTTTGATGGAGTGAGGTCAGGGCTCTGTGCAGGCCAGTCAAGTTCTTCCACACTGATCTCGACAAACCATTTCTGAATGAACCTTGCTTTGCACACATGGGCATTGGGGCGGCAGGGGAGCCTAGTGGTTAGAGCGTTGGACTAGCAACCGAAAGGTTGCAAGTTCGAATCCCCGAGCTGACAAGGTACAAATCTGTCGTTCTGCCCCTGAACAGGCAGTTAACCCACTGTTCCTAGGCCGTCATTGAAAATAAGAATTTGTTCTTAACTGACTTGCCTAGTAAAATAAAGGTTACATTTTTAAAAAATTAAAAAATTGTCATGCTGAAACAGGACAGCTCCTTCCCCAAAGTGTTGCCACACAGTTGGAAGCACAGAACTGTCTGGAATGTCACTGTATGCTGTAGAGTTAAGATTTCCCTTCACTGGAACTAAAACAACTGAAAAACAGCCCCAGACCATTATTCCTCCTCCAACCAACTTTACAGTTGGCACTATGCATTGGGGCAGGTGGAGTTCTCCTGGCATCCACCAAACCCAGATTAGTCCGTCAGACTGCCAGATGGTGAAGAGTGATTCATCACCCCAGAGAACACGTTTCCACTGCTCCAGAGTCCAATGGTGGCGAGCTTTACACCACTCCAGCCGACGCTTGGCATTGCGCATGGTGATATTAGGCTTGTATGCGGCTGCTTGGCCATGGAAACACATTTCATGAATCTCCTAACAAACAGTTCTTCTGCTGACGTTGCTTCCACCGGCAGTTTGGAAATCGGTAGTGTTGCAACCGAGGACAGGCGTTTTTTTTACGCGCTACGCGCTTCAACACACGGCGATCCCATTCAGTGAGCTTGTGTGGCCTACCACTTCGCAGCACTTACAGTTGACTGGGGCAGCTCTAGCAGGACAGAAATTTTATGAACTGACTTGATGGAAAGGCATCCTATGACGGTGCCATGTTGAAAGCCACTGAGCTCTTCAGTAAGACCATTCTACTGCCAATGTTTGTCTATGGCGATTGCATGGCTGTGTGCTCAATTGTATACATCTGTCAGCAAAGGTTGTGGCTGAAATAGCCAAATCCACTAATTTGGAGGGGTGTCCACATACATTTGTAGATATAGTGTCTCCACAGAGAGTTAGGTCTATATCACATAAACATCACAAGGGGAGGGTTAATAGGTACAGTAGCATAAACGATAGAATAGAATGCAATCATAAAGCTCAGTTTCTTACCTAGCTGCCTTCTGCAGGCTCGGGCATAGAGTTGAAGTTTTCTGAGGTTGTCGATGTGTTGCTGTCCAGCCCAGGGCCCTGTGAACCACTGATCTATCTGCTCCTCCTCCTGCCTCTCCTTCTCTTTCTCCTTCTCTGTTTCTGTCTCTGTGTCCACTGCCCCCACACGCACCAGGCCATCTCTGGACACCTTGGCCAGGGGTCTGTGTTTCCCCAACCGGCATGTCTGAAAATGGACATAGGCAGGGGTCAAGGGCTATAGATCATATACGCAGTATCTCACCTTGATTGCATACATCTTCACACATTTAAACGTCTATTGGTAATTACTGTATATTCTGAAAGAAACAAGTAAGAATTTCCTGGACAAGAGGGTTTGTGATACAGTAGATGTAGATGACAGGACCTACCTCGTAGACAGCGCTGAGCTCCTGGAAGAAGACCTGTGCCCCAGCCAGTAGGGTGTCAGAGTTGGGGCAGAGCACCAGGAAGGCCACGTCTCTCTGTCCCCCGTACGGTTCCAACAGCAGCTTCTCCCAGAAGGGCAGCGCCAGGGGCGACAGCGCCAGGAAGTTACGGTCGTAGTAGTCGTAGTAGCCCAACAACAGGG
This sequence comes from Oncorhynchus keta, assembly GCF_023373465.1. Taxonomy (NCBI): domain Eukaryota; kingdom Metazoa; phylum Chordata; class Actinopteri; order Salmoniformes; family Salmonidae; genus Oncorhynchus; species Oncorhynchus keta. The sequence goes on from NC_068426.1 coordinate 27,147,758, forward strand.
TGGGAATAGGCAGAGGCTCTGGCGACTCCTCGGACCCTGGTCAGAAGCAAGATGATGCATGTGAGACATTGTACTGCATTATGGGATGCTTGACTGGACTAGCTAAAGGTCTAATTTTCTAAAATTCTTATTCGATTACATTTCTCATGTCATCCTTTGTACTGGCAATATCAATATAATACAGGGCCTACTCCTACATTGACTTAAGAGCATGATCCAATAAGGGCTGCTAAGAAACATTGCAAACCAAATCAAATATCTTTGCACTGACAATATTGTTAATATAACGTAGGGCCTACTCTGTCAGGTCGACTCCAAAACTCCTAATCTTAAATTCACATCACATGCTGAAATCCAGACGAAAATCAGGCGCAAAGTCATCCACAGTTAATGTGGCTGCTAAAATACACCACAAAGCAAATCACTAGAGACTGAACAGTGTCCCTGGTGGCTTACCGTAGGAGCCCCGTCCAGCCATCTTGTGGAACTGTTGCCATGTGAGCGGTCCTTGTACGTGCTGGATGTTCTCCCAGGTCCGGCCCATCCGTTTCTTCTGGATGGCGTCCTGGAGGTAGGGCTGCAGCGACAGCAGCATACGCACCACGTCCTGGGATGACAGCATACTGATGTCCAGCACTGGGGAGAGACAAGGAGACACACACACACACACACAAATACATACATTACATAAATACACATTGAACGTCACATCACACAACAGTGCGAAACTAACAAAGAGAAACATGGATTTAAACTTTGAGTGAATAGATTGATCTTGCTTGTTTTTCCATTATAAGAAGAAAAAAGGCATTTGTCTCTATAACTCTGTAATCAGTTCACCACACATAGACATCACCACTGGCACCCTCCTACTACTACACTCTTAGAAAAAAGGGTTCCAAAAGGGTTCAGCTGTCCCCATAGGATAACCCTTTTTGGTTCCAGGTAGAACCCTATGGGGACAGCTGAATGAACTCTTTAAGGTTCTAGGTCGCAACGTTTTTTCTAAGAGTGTATCATCCCTTGGTATCCTTTTATCATCCCAGCCAGATCACTCCTCCTTACTATTGGTGTGAGGCCAGGAATGTAGAGTGCTGCTCCTCACAACAGCCGGATCTACTTTCCCTCCGGCGGGGTTATCCACGTACTGCTGTCCCTGTACCAGCGCGTTGTAACACTCCACACACGCATCACTGCCATCCGCCCACTGCTTGTCAGCCATCCAGCTCTGGAGCAGGGCCCCCTGGCGGCCATTGCAGGAGCAGGAAGGAGGGAGGTGCATGGAGGCCAGGGAGGAGATGGGCTGGGAGCACTGCTGCTGGAGGAGCACCATAACAGAGGAAGGGGCAGGGGAGGAGTCCTGGGGGCGCTTGGCTCGGGGGTCTCCCATGGGTGGGTCTCTGCGGCAGAGCGCCAGTCTCCTCTCAGCCGCCTGGCCCACCTCTGAGCCCCTCCCAAAGATGTCCAGCTCGTCCTCCAGGAAGAGGCCCGTGCCGTGGGCCAGCCGGCGGTTGACGATGGCGCTGAAGCCGCACATGCAGCGGTACTGGTCCTCAAGCGTGGAGTCGGGGATGTACACGCCCACGTCGGCGCCCTTCACATTCATGTTGCAGGCGCAGATGCAGCAGCTGTCAAAGTTGCGGTCTTTGAAGACATTGAGGACTGAGTCAGAGAGAAGAAGGGCGGCGTACAGGCTGTGGGCCTCGGGTATTGGGGGGCTGGACGTATGGGGCTCAGCTACTGAGCTCATAGGCAGGCTGGTGGAAGGCGTGGAGGTAGGGGAGCTCAGCTCTGTCCCGGTGCCCTCCTGCTTCACCGAGCCCTGCCCGCTGGCCGTGCCAACGCCTCTGGGGGTGCGGGGGGTACGAGGGGTGGGGACAGAAAAGCGGGGGGTGGCAGGGGAGGGTGAGGGGAGGATGCCACCGGTGGTGCCCACGGACAGGGCGCTGGCACTCAACTGGGCATACTCCTGGTCCCCAACACTGGGGATGTTGCTGGAGGACAAACACACAAAGAGGAATTGGTGATCAGACAGAGCAAAATACTTATCCCCAAACCTTCAAATTATACTGTCCATAAAAACTCTGCCTTAACATTTTATTGATAGCTGTAAAGTTAGTATGGTAACGCTTAATAAATATTTTATGAACATCCATCCACCTTTAATAGAACTGGTACAGTACTTACACATATCCATCTCTGATGAATGGGGTGTGATGAGAGGGCGGCAGGGAGGAGTAGTGCTCCATCTTGGGCAACAGGGCCCAGGAAGGCCGGTAGTAACACTGGTCAGGCAACTTGAGGGGGGGCAGACACTGGCTGGGGAGGGTCCGCAGCGGAGCAAACATGGAGCAGCCCATCTGTGGCTGGACGGAGGGGACACGGTACACAAATGAGAAGTCCTGAAGAGGGGGATGGGGAAGGAGAGCTCATTGCAAATGGGTCCCCACAGAAACAGGTCACAATGAGAGACAATTAGCACTTAATTAACACTGTCATGAGTTCAAACAGGCTGTGTGAGATTTGAGGTGTATTGAGAGGTTCAGGTATTTGGTTCCACATACCAGTAAGTCCCCTAGCAGGCCAGGTCAGCAGGTACAGTATAAACATGCTACAGCAACATTAGACAAGATCAAACCAGGCAGTAAGGTTTACATTAAGACTGGTAGGCTGCATAGTGCCCTGTAGCTACTTTATTTTAAAGGCCCAATGCAGATGTTTTTATATCAATTTAAAATAATCTATGGGTAACCTGTAAGTACCTTTTTTTGCCAATTTTTCCATAAAAATTGGAAAAAATTGTTTTTTAGCAAATAACTTTTTCTCAAACAATAATTTTGATAAGACTGTCTGGGAGTGGTCTAAGGGGTGAGGCAAAACTGAAAATTAGATGTTATTTGGGGAGAGGTTTGGAACTCTCTTTGTTATTGGTTTATTAACTAATTTACCACATGGTGATGTCACCATGGAAAGCTGAAATTCCCGCCCATGCAAACCTGCTGATTAGAAGGTCCTGTGTAGATTATATTTTCAACCAGCAACTATAAGGAAATAACACTGGTAAAAAAAAAAAATCACACTTTAAGCGTTAGTTTCATCACCTGTTGTACAATATGATACAAAAACAGGAAAACTGAATTTGGACTGCACTGGGCCTTTAAGCCTTTTCACCATTCTATCATTAACCATACCACTAACCATATCTACCAATTTGACAACATCAATAGATCACATGGTGTCACTTTTCATGGGACTCATCTCACTATACAAAGTCAAACATATTATTTTTTAACATGGTAAAGTAAAACATAATTGTCTGTAATCTACAGTAGTCTTTCTGAACATACTACAGACTTAATCCTGTCCATTCCCATCGCTTCTGTGATGCCTCACCTTGATGTCCTCAGGTTTGGGACTGGCCATGCCCTCTTCCACCTCCATCCGGTACTCCTGGAGCTGGGTGGAGGACAGGGGGCCCAGGGGGTGGTCGGAGCCCACCGAGGGGGCTGGGGGCTCCTGGCTGGGGGTGTCGCGGTATGTCATGATGGGGGAGAAGGCCGGGTGCTGCTCCAGGGAAGGGGGTGTGGGAAACATGCGCTGGAGGTCTACTGCTGAATGGAGAGAGAGAGAGAGAGAGAGAGAGAGAGAGAGAGAGAGAGAGAGAGAGAGAGAGAGAGAGAGAGAGAGAGAGAGAGAGAGAGAGAGAGAGAGAGAGAGAGAGAGAGAGAGAGATGGACAGCGAGAGATAAGAGAGACATAGAGTGATGATGTGAGAGAAGGAGTAGAAAAAACAGATGATTTTTCCCAGGTCACGCTAAACTCAGCTAAGATAACATGCATAAGATAACAAACAAACTGCGGATCACGTATACATGTAAAGCTGGACTCACTTGAAGGATAGGGCACAGCCACCCTCCCTTCCCTCCGATCTTCACTTCCTGATACCAGGACCCTGGCTGTGTGCTGGTTGGGGCAAGCAGTCTATATATTATTATAAAACACAGATGTAAGTAGCCTTGGATAAAAGTGTTTGCTAAATAATATATATTATGTATTAGTGTGATGTTGACTGTATTACATTTTGTGTAAAGCGGGAATGAAAATGGAACAGATTTTAGACATGCAATAATTCTTAGAATGTTTCTCACCCTAAGTTCCTCCTCATCCTCGTCGAAGATGTTCTCCAGGTCTGAGATGAGGACCACCAGATCAGTCTCCCTGGTTAGAGAAGGGTTTTGGGCTTTGGCCGCCGCATCATCGTCCTGCGGTGAGTCATCATCTAGAAACGCACAAACAAGACCATCAAAGACAACGCTCAGAACACACACTATGATCAATGTGTTGGGGAACATTTTTAATTTAGAATAGAATTTGTATATGGTGTCAACATTCAATTCCTCACCAGCTTTGGGAGCAGAGCTAAAGATGGACATGGCGTCTTTCCCATCAGGCAGTGCACCGTTGCTGATCTCCTCTCCCTGGAAGACAGACACACTTTATTTAATTTCTTCGCCCTTTCTAGCTTGGGTGTCAATCAACAAATGTAACTTTCACTGGTAACAAGAGCCTTACTTTGGGGCCTCTTTTGCTGGGGTCTCTGCCCTGGCCCTTCAGTCTCTTGGAGGTGGGGAAGCTGTACTCGATGTCTCCCTCCTTGAAGTCGTAGGGGTCATCCCCGGGGTCCCCAGGCTGATGCAGGAGACCCAGGGTCTGGATGTGGGCCCTAACACACTCCTCCGAGATCTTGAAGCGCTTCTGTGTCTGCATGAATAGTCTGGAAGGAAATAAGAAAGGAAACTTAGAGTGATCAAGTCTGTGCGTGTGTGTGTCTTTGAATGAGTAATTAATGCACTGATCTCGCTCTCTCTCACCTCTTCAGTGCAACTCCCTCAGTGGCCTGCGTCTCTGTCTTTACTTCCACTCTGTCACTGGGGAGCTCTGGAGGCCTGAACTCAGCCTTATCATCCCTGGGAGTCCTGAAGCCCCTCCACCAGCCTGCCCCAGCCTCCCTCTCCCTGGGCCCCAGAGGGGCTGCATACAGAGCCGTCTCACTGGGTTCCATCCCCCCCATCCCTGACGCCCCATCCGGACAGGGGGCCATGCCCACAGAGGTGTCCAGTACCTCAGGGTCCTGTCCCCCCCGTGGATGGGGGCTGAGTGTGGGGGGTAATGGGGAGACAGGGGAGTGGAGCAGGGACTCTGGAGCTTTTCTGCCGGCGGAAAGGGGCTTGGGGTACTTGCAGCTGGGCATGGGATCCAGGGGAGGGTCCAGGCTGACTAGGCCGAGCTGGGACCCTCCAGATGAGTCTTGTTCCAGGCAGGCCTCCTGGCCCACAGAGAGGCGGTGGTGGAAGGGGGTCATGGTGGCGGCTCTCTTCGGCTGTTTGTCGGCTTTCTCGGGTTTGTCCGTGGCCTTGTGCTTGGGCAGGGAGGGAGGGGGGAGGGCCGGGCCAGAGGAGGGGGTGGGGTTGGCACCAGACAGAGGGTTGGCAGAGGAGGTGTTGGTCTGCTGCTGCTGTTTCTGCTGCTTTAACCTTCAGGAAGAGAAACAGGATCAGATGGCAGACAGAACTAGAGTGGCAGGTGAGGATGCTGTTTTTAAAACTTTCCGTATATTGTACACGTTCAACCCGTATTGTACACGTTCAACATATCTGAATCATATCATATAAAAATACCAACATTCAGAAGACAAATATATATATTTTCACCATGTTCACATTATTTCTACACAATCTATTTCAATCTGCTTCACATAAGTAGCACTAGACTTTCGGTTAAAAGCAGTGAAATGCCTAAAAATGAAGCCCAGATGTCTAGCTGGCTGGTGCCATGCTGCCGTGCTAAACGGCTGGGGCACTACCCCCAGATGCCAACCCCATGCCAACCTGGAGCAGCTGCATGGTGCCCTCTCCTCTGGGTCGGTGAAGTCCCAGGTGGGAACCCCATTTGGCGCCTCCTTCTTTGGCGTCACGCTACTGGGCCCACTGCATCTATGGGCACACAGAGAGGTGTGAGGGCGCCAGTCGTGTCACCGCACATCAACAATAACAACCCCACAGCAGATGACAGAAGATAAATAGTGCTTTGCCTGGATCTGGGCCTCGGTTAGCCAGCAGTCAATCTGGACACTCACTTGTGTTGCAGTTGGTTAAGATAACACTCCTTCCACGCCTGATGCACCACCTGATTGGTCAGTTTCTTCCCAGAATGCTTTGGGCTATTGGTGACCCCCATGGCACTCTCCTGGGCAGGGAGGACGCTGGACACCGTTGTCACAAAGCCACTGTCCGCTGAAATAAACAACAGATGACATTATTCAGTGGAGTTTGCTCCCTTGGGCAAGGCTGTGGGTGGATGTTTTAATAGTGCATAGCAGGAGACACTTTACTAGGACTCTTCAGCCATTGAAAAATTGTAATAAGTCAATCAAGATTTACTCTGCAGCTATAGCGGTGTTTGTTTGTTTGTTTGTATCAGCTGTTTTATCTCCTAATTTGTAAGACTTTCATTAAGCAGACTTAATTGAATGTGGATTAGGATGCTGAGGATTCAGTTTCAGTGGGTTACAAACCAATCTTATTTGTCTGAGGTCTTACATCTTCAGCAAAATATCTGTATGTGCAGCCCAATTCTCAAAGACTTTGTCCGAGATGAGGACTCCATAATACACACAGTAATCAATATAGTAACTTCTTCTGTGCATTATTTCATATGAAGCGTATGGATTGAGTAATGAGGACAATTTTATGGATTGTATTGCATTTAGAGTTGAGTCATGGATTGCAGTATTGAGTTGTTTTGTTGAGTAAATAGCGCTGATTCAGAGATTATGTTATTCGTTCTGGGAACGCAATTATTTAGGGTGAATTTCTGGAGTTTTTGGTGGTGACATGGTGTGTTTGTGTGTGTGTGTGTGTGTGTGCGTGCATGCTTGCGAGTGTGTGAATGGGTGGGTGTTTGAGTATGTGCTCTATGTCTATTTAAGCGTAAATGTGTATGGACATGAGCATGTGTGTACAGTATGTGTGAGCACCTGCGTGTCATGGTGTGTATGTGTGTGTGCGTGTGTCTGTGTGTGTGTTTCAGTACCTGAGCAGGGCTGTTCAGGTGAAGTGGGGGGTGTGAGGGGAATGCTGCAGTGAGATGGGTCTCTACTGCCCCCCTGGGCTCCCGGTGCAGGTGGGGGCTCCTCCACAGGCAGGTCGCCTTGGGCAACCAGCACAAAGGCTGCTGGGTAGATCATCCTCACACCACCTACAAGAAGAAGAAAGAGTTGAGTTTAAATCCCTCCAAACACAAACACCTATACACGTCACATACTTTTCCTGTAGCCTATACACCCAGGGCTGCAGTGCATTAGCTTATCCTTGCATGGCCTACAATTGCTGGCTGGTGCTGGGGCTTAGGGAGGTCTGATTCCAAGCAGTCCTAATCAATGATGAGGGGTCAGGCAGCCAGTCAATGGGTTGATTAGATGGTGCTGTGTGTCTGTCACTCCCTGGAGCTTCCTTGAAGTCTCCTCTCCTTTACTCCCCTGGCTTCTCTTCTCCTTTCATTTTATCTCCTCTCCCCTTTCCTCCTCTCCCCTAGACTTTCCTCCCCTCCTCCCTCTAGTCTTTCCTCCTCTCCTCTCCCCTAGTCTTTCCTCCCCTCTAGTCTTTCCTCCCCTCCTATCCCCTAGTCTTTCCTCCCCTCCTCTAGTCTTTCCCCCTCCTATCCCCTAGTCTTTCCTCCCCTCCCCTCCTCTCCTCTTTCCTCCCCTCCTCTCCTCTAGTCTTTCCTCCCCTCCTCTCCTCTAGTCTTTCCTCCCCTCCTCTCCTCTAGTCTTTCCTCCCCTCCTCTCCTCTAGTCTTTCCTCCCCTCCTCTCCTCTAGTCTTTCCTCCCCTCCTCTCCTCTAGTCTTTCCTCCCCTCCTCTCCTCTATCCCCCCCTAGTCTTTCCTCCCCTCCTCCCCTAGTCTTTCCTCCCCTCCTCCCCCTCCTATCCCTCCCCTCCCCTCCTGTCTTTCCTCCCTCCTCCCTCTAGTCTTTCCTCCTCCTCCTCCTCTAGTCTTTCCTCCCCTCCTCTCCTCTAGTCTTTCCTCCCCTCTCCTCTCCCTCTCCTCTCCTCTAGTCTTTCCTCCCCTCCCCTCTCCTCTAGTCTTTCCTCCCCTCCTCTCCTCTAGTCTTTCCTCCCCTCCTCTCCTCTAGTCTTTCCTCCCCTCCTCTCCTCTAGTCTTTCCTCCCCTCCTATCCCCTAGTCTTTCCTCCTCTCCTATCCCCTAGTCTTTCCTCCCCTCCTCTCCACTAGTCTTTCCTCCCCTCCTTCCCCTAGTCTTTCCCCCTCTTATCCCCTACTCTTTCCTCCCCTCCTATCCCCTAGTCTTTCCTCCCCTCCTCTCCTCTAGTCTTTCCTCCCCTCCTTTCCTCCCCTCCTATCCCCTAGTCTTTCCTCCCCTCCTCTCCCCTAGTCTTTCCTCCTTTCCTATCCACTAGTCTTTCCTCCCCTCCTTCCCCTAGTCTTTCCCCCTCCTATCCCCTAGTCTTTTCTCCCCTCCTCTCCTATAGTCTTTTCTCCCCTCCTCTCCTCTAGTCTTTCCTCCCCTCCTATCCCTCCTAGTCTTTCCTCCCCTCCTTCCCCTATAGTCTTTTCTTTCTCCCCTCCTCTCCTATAGTCTTTTCTCCCCTCCTCTCCTTTCTCCCCTCCTCTCCCCTAGTCTTCCTTTCCGATCCACTAGTCTTTCTCCCCTCCTCTCCTCTAGTCTTTCCTCCTCCTCTTTCCTCCCCCTCTAGTCTTTTCTCCCCCTCCTCTCTAGTCTTTCCTCCCCTCCTCTCCTATAGTCTTTCCTCCCCTCCTCCTCTAGTCTTTTCTCCCCTCCTCTCCTCTCTTTCCTCCCTCCTCTCCTCTAGTCTTTCCTCCCCTCCCTCTCCTCTAGTCTTTTCTCCCCCTTCCTCTCCTCTAGTCTTTCCCTCTCTCCCTCCTTTCCTCCTCCTAGTCTTTCCTCCCCTCCTCTTTCCTCCTAGTCTTTCCTCCCCTCCTCTCCCCTAGTCTTTCCTCCACTCCTCTCCTCTAGTCTTTCCTCCCCTTATATCCCCTAGTCTTTCCACCTCTCCTCCCCCTCCTAGTCTTTCCTCCCCCCTCCACTAGTCTTTCCATCCCTCCTTCCCCTAGTCTTTCCCCCTCCCATCCCCTAGTCTTTCCTCCCCTCCTCTCCTCTTTCCTCCCCTCCTCTCCCCTAGTCTTTCCTCCCCCCTCCACTAGTCTTTCCATCCCTCCTTCCCCTAGTCTTTCCCCCTCCTATCCCCTAGTCTTTCCTCCCCTCCTATCCCCCTAGTCTTTCCCCCTCTTATCCCCTACTCTTTCCTCCCCTCCTCTCCCCTAGTCTTTCCTCCCCTAGTCTTTCCTCCCCTCCTAGTCTTTCCTCCCCTCCTATCCCCTAGTCTTTCCTCCCCCCCTAGTCTTTCCTCCCCTCCTATCCCCTAGTCTTTCCTCCCCTCCTATCCCCTAGTCTTTCCTCCCCTCCTCTCCCCTAGTCTTTCCTCCCCTCCTCTCCCCTAGTCTTTCCTCCCCTCCTCTCCCCTAGTCTTTCCTCCCCTCCTCTCCCCTAGTCTTTCCTCCCCTCCTCTCCCCTAGTCTTTCCTCCCTTCCTATCCCCTAGTCTTTACTCCTTACCTCAATGCACCCTGAGAGACAACACTCGTCCCTTAAGAACCCTGGATCCACCACTTATTAACCACCTCCAGTACTATTTATCCTCATACAGACAATGGCTAATCGAAACTGAGACTAAAATCGCTGTTGTTTCCTGTTGTTCCCTCTTTTGGTCTGATAACGATAGTACATTTCAGTAACACAATAAAAATACTCTTGACCAATAGCCTATTCTCACCTATAGCATATTGTTCATATACAGTGTCTATATAAACACCAAAGTGTGTCCATTCAGTTACAAGCAAAGGTGGCAAGAGTTTTTTGAGTGTCACCGTACTTACCTACGATGACCTCAACGGCCACATGGCTGTGTGGGTCATAAGGTCGGTCTGTGCCCTCCCTCTCGGCGCCCATGCCCCCCGTGCCTGCGCCCCCTTCTCTGTGGCGCTGAAGCACCATGGGGTAGAAGTAGCTCCACTCCTCCATCAGTTTTCTTACAGCTGGGTCACTCATCTTATAGGCTTGGCCAGTCAGGGAGCCCGCCAGACCGTACGGACTCAGGATCACTGCACAGGTAACAGGTGGAAGGATGGCCAGACAGACAGAGAGTCAGATAGATGGACTACAGAGGTACAGTATATCAGAAAGGACCATTGTCATGTTGGATTTCAGAGATTTGACTACACATAGTCATAACAGTGATGCTCAGGCTAAAACAGAGGCAGATAAAGACATCCAGTGGTCGGTGGGCTCCTATGTCTCTCTGTCCTCCCTGAGTATCTCACCTTGTACAGGGGCTGAGGAGATCTGGGCCAGGCGGGTGTGGTCGTCAGTGATGTGGTAGGCAGGCTGGTGCTGGGCGACTTCTACGCTGGTGCACACGTTACTCTCCCCATGCAGGAAGAAGGTGAAGGAGCACGACAGGTGCTCACTGTAGGGACAGAGAACACACAAAGACAACATCAGTCATAGTCCTACAGCAGAGTACCCTGTTTGGAGCTGTCAAGTACAATCAAGTAACATGGCAAAGTTGTTGGCCAGAGATCTTGGCTAGAGATTTCTGGAAATACTTTCCAATAGGTTGCTATTATAGCATGTAGTTACTTGATAACTAGGGTAACTGAAATACACGGAAACTACAAATTAGTCAAATGTGATTTTTACATACAGTAGGTAAGGGAAAAAAACGTATAATTTGTCTTTTAAAAACCTTGGCTTTTCATAAAGGCATATCGGCTTATTGTTCATCTTCCAACCTATAGGTCCTTATTATGGGGATAAATCCTCATTTCCCTATGATTGATTGTAGTAATGTTTATGTATGGCCTCTACTCTTTGCAACACTTCCTGGATTTATCACGGTGGTCTTTCCTTTATCACACATGTGTAATAGCTAACACATTACTGCAATCTACTGTTTATCTGAGGATGGGCTGGACATCCTTAACCACGAGATTGCTCCATTAATGTACTTAAAAAAAAATGTTTTTATCTATAAACCCCATCGCCTGGCTAGCCATATTTATACATCAGCAGTAAATAAACCCAGCATGTAACCTCCATGTGATTACCCTGCTGCCTAGTGCCTATGCAATATCTGTAACCCGAGGAAACTGGCCTATGTTAGAGCCGTGATGGATCATCAATTCAACACACAGTCCAATACCAAAGCCACACATCTGGAATATAATGTTTCGGAATAGAATTAACGACAATATCTCAGGGAGCCAGAAGGTACTGTATCTTGTTACAGTAATGTTATTCACTGTTGATGTGACCTGAAGATGGCGCTGAGCGATTGGGGAGAGAGGCCAGTTTCTCTCCTACATAAACATACCTCACGCTCACCAAGAAAAACATAGCGTCATAACAGCAGGCGGTTCCAGCACTGCTATCCAGACTCACACACACTGTAGCACACACACACACACACACACACACACACACACACACACACACACACACACACACACACACACACACACACACACACACACACACACACACACACACACACACACACACACACCACACTTCCTGATTTTCCCATTGCTGCATCAGGCCAATAAACTCCCACTGGCCTCTGTTCTATAGAACTACACCTCCAATCTCAATCCTTTCAGTCTCTACAGTCCTCCTTCACCCGCTCACTGAACGCCATATGAAGAGCTATTTATAGCTGTGAGGGGCGCCTTTGGGGGACAGTCTGTAGTCAAGAGTTCAGCCAGCCCACCAACACACACACACACACACACACACACACACACACACACACACACACACACACACACACACACACACACACAGAGAGAGAGAGTCGGTTGGGCCAAGCCTTGGCCCTACTGTATGAAAAGCATGCTTTGTTGTCTGATGCTGCCTCCCTATGGTGACCGTGCATCACTGACCAGTGTGAACTCATCCATAAGAGTGGGCAACAGCTCACAGACGTTTGGGATGTAGTCATGTACAGAAGAATGCAGTGTGAGCACAATACTTCCCCTACTTTAGGGAACAGTATAATGTATTATGGGCACAATACTTCCCCTACTGTAGGGAACAGTATAATGTATTATGGGCACAATACTTCCCCTACTTTAGGGAACAGTATAATGTATTATGGGCACAATACTTCCCCTACTGTAGGGAACAGTATAATGTATTATGGGCACAATACTTCCCCTACTTTAGGGAACAGTATAATGTATTATGGGAACAATACTTCCCCTACTGTAGGGAACAGTATAATGTATTATGGGCACAATACTTCCCCTACTGTAGGGAACAGTATAATGTATTATGGGAACAATACTTCCCCTACTGTAGGGAACAGTATAATGTAGTATGGGCACAATACTTCCCCTACTGTAGGATACTTCCCCTACTGTAGGGAACAGTATAATGTAGTATGGGCACAATACTTCCCCTACTGTAGGGAACAGTATAATGTAGTATGGGCACAATACTTCCCCTACTGTAGGGAACAGTATAATGTAGTATGGGAACAATACTTCCCCTACTGTAGGGAACAGTATAATGTAGTATGGGCACAATACTTCCCCTACTGTAGGGAACAGTATAATGCAGTATGGGCACAATACCTTCCGTACTGTAGGGAATGTAGGAATGTAGGAATGAATGAATGACAGTAAGAATGTTTGGTGGATTTGCTAAACTTCTTCTAAATTGTCACCTCTAGTTTTCATATTTCTATTTTCTTAGTGGCCAAATTGAAAATACTTAAGACAAAATAGACAAATGTTTTTATTTTTTAAACACTTTATCAACCAATCATAAATACAATCTACATCTTAGTCATTTAGCACACACTGAGTGCATACATTTTTTGGCTTATTCGTACTGGTTCCTGTGGGAATCAAACCTTTGCATTGCAAGTGCCATGCTTTACCAACTGAGACACACGGGACTCTAAACTATAAACTCTATAACTTTGACAATTGTCCTCTCATACACTTTCTATCACCTCTGGAGTGTCTCCAATTCCACTGCCTCTAAACACCGTTAATACATCTGTGTCAGCAGCTCCCACAACTTCCTCTTCACGTTGGTAATTTTATTTACTCAACAGTCAACCCCCCGGTTTATACTCAAAA